>NC_074675.1:7895969-7930969 GCF_029448725.1 Salvelinus fontinalis
ATAAACTCCTCCGTAACCTCCTCTGTAAACTCCTCTTTAATCTCCTTCGTAAACTCCTCTGTAATCTCCTCCGTAAACTCCTCTGTAACCTCCTCTGTAAACTCCTCTTTAATCTCCTCCGTAAACTCCTCTCTAAACTCCTCTGTAAACTCCTCTGTAAACTCCTCTGTAATTGAGGAATTCTTTCTTGGAAGTGTTTTCAACTGTAGTCCCTGCAGTTTTAAGAGCAATGCAACTACTGTTGATTTGCTTGTTTGAATGTGTCTGCAGCTTTTCCCCTGCAGCTTTTCAGTCCCACGTTTTAGTGCTCTGAATGATGACACGTTGTAGCACAGAAACATAGTCGTTTCAGCACCGATGTCCTAAAGGGAAAAACCCACAGCCGTTACCTCTCAGGCATCAGCCATTGTAACAGATACTAATAGATAGAGTGTTTACTGTGTGTCTGTTATCCAGGTATCTGGAGTTGGAGAGCAGTGGGCAGCGTAATGAGATCCGTCTCCACTACCACACCAGGGACCAGCGACAACACACTGAGGTGTTCCCCTACTCCCTGGCAGACGACCATTGGCACAAGCTGTCTGTGGCCGTCAGTGTCTCCCACGTGGTGCTGCACGTCGACTGTAACAGGTGAGTGTGGGCACTGGAGGGGGAGAGGGAGTTTAATGCTAATGTTTGCTGTTCATTTTTAGTGTTGATTTCACTTTGGTTTATTATTTACACTACCATTCAAAAGTCTGGGGTCACTTAGAAACGTCCTTGTTTTTGAAAGAAAATCTATTTTTTTGTCCATTAAAATAACATCAAATTGATCAGAAATACAGTGTAGACATTGTTAATGTTGTAAATGACTATTGTAGCTGGAAACGGCTGATTTTTAATAGAATATCTACATAGGTGTACAGAGGCCCATTATCAGCAACCATCACTCCTGTGTTCCAATGGCACGTTGTGTTAGCTAATCCAAGTTTATAATTTTAAAAGGCTAATTGATCATTAGAAAAACCTTTTGCATTTGTGCTGATTACAGTTTTTTACAATCGCTAGGACCCATTTCTCAATACTTAAGTCACTTTTTCAAAACTCTTCACACAGTTCTCCTAACTAACTTTCAGCTTGGCACAGCAGTTCATTTCACGTTCAAAATGCCCTAAAACTACCAGAACTCTTCATACACGTCTCAAATCAACTCTTCCATAACACTAGCAAAGGTTATCACCCAACAAGCACATGTTGTCGCTCATAAAACAATGACCTAAACAACACTAACAACAGGGAGCATTACACAATGTTTTCTCTACAAAACAAGAATGACACCTCTCTACTGTTTAGAATTCACTGTGGTATATGTTACAGGAATGTATCAGACATGATGCAATATGCTTCAATATGTTTTATGTCATTTTATGGCATTGAGTGATTCCAAAATACAATAATTTGTAGATACACCATCTACCGATACAGATACAGTAGCAATACTAGTCAACCCTGTCTTCTACATTTGGCCACAGGTTCTCATCCACGTCACATCTTATGTCATCTTGGGCAATACACCTAGAAAATAATATTTTGGCGTGCCTGGTCCATCCCTGGAAATCTTCTGCAGATATGTCCAGGCATCCAGCATTCATTACGTCCAGGAGGGACATTTGATCATGTGGATGGTGGTCATAAACCTTCCACCTCCATGAGGAAAATAATTCCTCTGTGGGGTTGAGGAATAGAGAGTAAGGAAGGAGGAAATGTGACATCATCCTGGGATGGGCTGCAAACCACTCTGTGACGGCACGGGAGTGGTGACATGCCACAATGTCCCATACAATTACAAATGTTTTCGCCTCACTGCAACCCTTTCCTCACCCGGCACAACCCTTCCATAGAGGTCACCCAGGAATGAAATGAGACGCTCTGTGTTGTATGGCCCAATTAGCGTTTTGTGTAACAGCAATCCATCAGAGGATACTGCTGCACACATTGTGATGTTGGCACCCCTCTGGCCCGGGACATCCACTGTGGCTCTTTTCCCAATCCCATTCCTTCCTCACCGCCGTGTTTTGGCCAAGTTGAAACCAGCCTCATCCACAAAGATGAATATGTGGGGTGTTTGTCTGGCTTCAATCTCCATGACTCTCTACAATAAATCCACAAGGCAACATAAGAGTTATTACGGTAGTTTACATTATACATTAAAACATGCCATTGTGTGTCTCTGCCTTGTTTGGTTTTGTTCAAAACCAGTTCTGTATTTTATAGTCATCTTACCTGGACTTACTGGTTCCTGAGTTGCTTGACTCGTTCAGAGTTCCTCTCGAAGGGGACAGTGTACAACTGCTTCATCCTGACTTGATGTTGTGTCAGGACTCTATAAATATTTGTTATGCTTACATTGTCTGCCAACACTCGTCCCAAATCTCTGTGAGTTTTATGCCATTGTTTCTGATGACCATATCAACGATGGCAGTTTCCTGCACAGCAGTGAAAGTCCTTCCTCTTCTGCCTGTAGGAGGTAACCGTTGGGTCCTAAGCAGAAATACAAAAACAATTACAATGTAACAGTGGTCCTCCTCAACTTCAACCGAAAAGGAGGAGTAGTGATGGAACCAAGGCGCAGCGGGTTGTGAACACATAATTTATTAAAGAAAACACGAAAACACGAACTTGACTAAAACTAACAAAACAACAAACGGTGTAGACAGACCTGGACGACGAACTCACATAAACACGAAGAACGCACGAACAGGGAAAATAGCCTACACATAAATGACGATGAACAAACAAACCGAACAGTCCCGTATGGTGCGACAAACACTGACACAGGAGACAACCACCCACAACGAACACTGTGAAACAACCTACCTAAATATGACTCTTAGAGGAACGCCAAACACCTGCCTCTAATTAAGAGCCATACCAGGCAACCCATAAACCAACATAGAAACAGAAAACATAGAATGCCCACCCAAACTCACGTCCTGACCAACTAACACATACAACAAACTAACAGAAATAGGTCAGGAACGTGACATACAATTACACACAAGTAGGTTTGGAGGCTTTGCTCAATTGACTTCTGTAATGTGCAGTTCAGTCAGATGCCCTTGCAGAATGCACATCTTACCTGTTGTTTTGCCGGACATGTCTCACAATAGATGCCACTGTTGAGCGTTGCAGATTTGGCTGCACTCTCAGACCAGCCTCTCTCATTGAAAGACCATGATTTATTACATGATCAATTATAGGAACCCTAATCTCATCTGAGACTACAGCTCTTGATCTTCCTCTCAGTCTTCTTCCACCACGCGTGCGTACTCCTCTCCCTCTGTCACGCCCTGACCTTAGTTCCTTTGTTATGTCTCTATTTTTGGTTTGGTCAGGGCGTGAGTTGGGGTGGGCATTCTATGTTTTTGTTCTATGTTTTATATTTCTATGTGTTTGGCCGAGTGTGGTTCTCAATCAGAGGCAGCTGTCTATCGTTGTCTCTGATTGAGAACCATACTTAGGTAGCCTCATCCAACCTGTGTTTTGTGGGTTGTTGTTTCCTGTTGTGTGTCTGCACCAGCCAGAACTGTTTCGGTCGTTATTCTTTGTTATTTTTGTTATTTCAGTGTCCATTTAATAAATATGGACACGTTCCACGCTGCACCTTGGTCCTCTCCTTCCAACAGCCGTTACACCCTCTCCCTCTCTCAGCCACTCTTCTTCCTCTGTCAGCCACTTCTCTATCTCTGGCTGGGTCCATGTTTACATTACAGTACAGTATTATTCCTAAGATGTCCCCTTTTGTATAGATGGTAATGAAATTGAAAGACTAACACCTGGGTAGGTGTTCAGCTACAATGGGAATCAGCTGTGGTTGGTCTAATTGTTTTGATAGTATTTCATTTTTTAGATTTAGAATATATTTCAATACGGTATTACTGTAGAAATGTAGCAAATTTATGTCTTATTCAATTTTGTGTTATTTTAGGTTTTGAACTTAAGTTTAACAGTTTTGAAAAGAGTATGTAAACATCTGCAAATTGGCCTGTAGGTACACAGAGTTTTGGTGGTGGTTGTGTCTGAGAGAAAAGAGTTCATGAAAATTGAAAGATGTAGTCAGTGAATGCATTTTGTTCCAAAGCAATGAAAAATGATCCATAGACTGCTGTTATGCTCACTGTGTGAAGAGTTTTGAAAAAGTGACCTAAGTTTTGAGAAATGGGTCCTAGCGATTGTAAAAAACTATAAAGAAGCAATAAAATATAAAACCGGCCTTCTTTAGACTAGTTGAGTATCTGGAGCATCAGCATTTGTGGGTTCGATTACAGGCTCAAAATGTCTAGAAACAAAGAACTTTCTTCTGAAACTAGTCAGTCTATTCTTGTTCTGAGAAATGAAGGCTATTCCATGCATTCCAGAATTTGCCAAGAAACTGAAGATCTCGTACAACACTGTGTACTACTCCCTTCACAGAGGAGTGGGAGGCCCTGGTGCACAACTGAGCAAGAGGACAAGTACATTAGAGTGTCTAGTTTGAGAAACAGACGCCTCACAAGTCCTCAACTGGCAGCTTCATTAAATATTACCCGCAAGACACCAGTCTCAACGTCAACAGTGAAGAGGCGACTCCGGGATGCTGACCTTCTAGGCAGAGTTGCAAAGAAAAAGACATATCTCAGACTGGAAAAGATTAAGATGGAGAAAAGAACACAGACACTGGACAGAGGAACTGCCTAGAAGGTCAGCATCCCGGAGTCGCCTCTTCACTGTTGATGTTGAGACTGGACAGAGGAACTCTGCCTAGAAGGTCAGCATCCCGGAGTCGCCTCTTCACTGTTGATGTTGAGACTGGTGTTCTCAAACTAGACACTCTAATGTACTTGTCCTAACGATCAATTAGCCTTTTAAAATGATAAACTTGTATTAGCTAACACAACGTGCCATTGGAACACAGGAGTGATGACTGCTGATGATGGGCCTCTGTGCACCTATGTAGATATTCCATGCAAAATCTGCCGTTTCCAGCTACAATAGCCATTTACAACATTAACGATGTCTACACCATATTTCTGATCAATTTGATGTTATTTTAATGGACAAAAAATTTGATTTTCTTTCAAAAACAAGGACATTTCTAAGTGACCCCAGACTTTTGAATGGTAGTGTACTTCACTTGCTTTGGCAATGTTAACATATGTTTCCCATGCCAATAAAGCACTTCAATTAAATTGAGAGCTACAGAGAGAGCAGAAAGGGTTGTCGTGAATGGAGTGAGAGAGAATACCTTTAGGGTACCAGTGCTTTACACTTCCAACACACCGACAGCATCACTGCGTTTTGGTCCACCAGAAAGACATTCATTTCCAATGAAACGCTGCGTTTGCCTTGCAGCACAGCGTTGCAGAGGCAGTTGCAGTGTGTTCTGTGTGGTGCATACGTTGGATTTACTGAACGTATGGGTCAAACTGTATCGGTAGACGGCTTGACAGAAACGGTAGCAGAAGGTTGATCTTTTGTTGCACATATCCAGATGATGCTGCGTATTATTTTGCACAATGACGCTGTCGGTGTGTTCGAAGCGTTAGGGATGCCAATGGTGAGCGGGATGTTGGAATGGAATGTAAAATACAAACACTGTGTCATCTATTTGAATGAGTAATAGTTAATGATGCTCTGTGTGTCACGTTCGTCGTAGTAATTATCGGACCAAGGTGCAGCGTGATATGGTTTCCACATGTTTATTAACTGAAACGCACAAACACAATAAAGAATGAACGAAACATGAAGACAATGGAGTGCTCACAGGCAACTACACATAAACAAGATGCCACAAACACAGGTGGGAAAAATAACTACTTAAATATGATCCCCAATTAGAGACAACGATTACATTTACATTTACCAGCTGCCTCTAATAGGGAATCATACAAAACACCAACACCAACAAAACTAGAACACAACATAGACATAGATATACTAGATCACCCCCTAGTCACGCCCTGACCTACTACACCATAGAGAAACAATGGCTCGGTGTCACGCTCTGACCGTAGATTGTTTTGTATGTTTCTATTTTTTGTTTGGTCAGGGTGTGATGTGGGTGGGCATTCTATGTTTGTATGTCTATGTTTTCTATTTCTATTGTGTTTGGCCTGGTATGATTCCCAATGAGAGGCAGCTGTCAATTGTTGTCTCTGATTGAGAACCATACTTAGGTAGCCTGTTTTCCCACTGTTAGTTGTGGGTGGTTATTTTCTGTTTAGTGTTGGTTGCACCTTGCAGAACTGTTTGTTTGTTGTTTTGTTGTTTTTGTTCATATTGATTAAACGTATTATGAATACTTACCACGCTGCACCTTGGTCCTCTTCTCCTTCTCCCGACGACAATCGTGACACAGTGTGTATAAACAGTATTCTATCCTCCAGTATGTTCTGTGTATAAACAGTATTCTATCCTCCAGTATGTTCTGTGTATAAACAGTATTCTATCCTCCAGTATGTTCTGTGTATAAACAGTATTCTATCCTCCAGTATGTTCTGTGTATAAACAGTATTCTATCCTCCAGTATGTTCTGTGTATAAACAGTATTCTATCCTCCAGTATGTTCTGTGTATAAACAGTATTCTATCCTCCAGTATGTTCTGTGTATAAACAGTATTCTATCCTCCAGTATGTTCTGTGTATAAACAGTATTCTATCCTCCAGTATGTTCTGTGTATAAACAGTATTCTATCCTCCAGTATGTTCTGTGTATAAACAGTATAGTATCACCTTGTATTCCTCTTGTCCTCTAGGATCTATGAGAGGGTGATAGAGAACCCGTCTATGGACATTCCCTCTGACACCACCGTCTGGCTCGGACAGAGGAACCACGCCCATGGATACTTCAAGGTATGTTGTAGGGATTCTTATTTTCCTGAAAATCTACCAAGTTTCAATACCGAGAAAAATGTATCCACAGAGTCCTGGGAATTACCGCAAAAATTGGAAGTGCCCATTCAAAGAGTTTAAAACCAAGATATGGTCACTATGCCAGGGTTCTCCCCCCAGTCCAGAGCAGTCTGAAAGGTACAGAACAGCAGCAGGCTCAGGTCAGAGGTCAGTAGTCCAGAGCAGTCTGAAAGGTACAGAACAGCAGCAGGCTCAGGGCAGAGGTCAGTAGTCCAGAGCAGTCTGAAAGGTACAGAACAGCAGCAGGCTCAGGGCAGAGGTCAGTAGTCCAGAGCAGTCTGAAAGGTACAGAACAGCAGCAGGCTCAGGGCAGAGGTCAGTAGTCCAGAGCAGTCTGAAAGGTACAGAACAGCAGCAGGCTCAGGGCAGAGGTCAGTAGTCCAGGGTGGTGTGACAAGGTACAGAACAGCAGGCAGGTGGAGACAAGCACAAAGACAGGAGAAAAAGATCAAGGTGCGACACACAAAGCCTTTCATCACATCAGTTTTCGGAACAGTGGATCCATCATCTCCAAAACACACAGCTGGTTCTGTACCTCTGTCTCATCAGCTTCTAGTGATTCCAACTGTCAGGTAGCTGGTTCTGTACCTCTGTCTCATCAGCTTCTAGTGATTCCAACTGTCAGGTAGCTGGTTCTGTACCTCTGTCTCATCAGCTTCTAGTGATTCCAACTGTCAGGTAGCTGGTTCTGTACCTCTGTCTCATCAGCTTCTAGTGATTCCAACTGTCAGGTAGCTGGTTCTGTACTTCTGTCTCATCAGCTTCTAGTGATTCCAACTGTCAGGTAGCTGGTTCTGTACCTCTGTCTCATCAGCTTCTAAGGTTTCCAACTGTCAGCTAACGTCACACACTCATGGAGCTCAGCTAGGCTAACTCATCCTGCATAGATATGATCTGAGGTCAACCTCTCCCACTCTCTCTCTCTTTCTCCTTCCTTTCTCTCTCTGTTATTCTGTCTCAAACTCTCTCCCCTTCTCCCTTTCTCTCCCTCTCTCCCCTTCTCGCTTTCTCTCCCTCTCTCCCCTTCTACCTTTCTCTCCCTCCTCCCGTCTCTCACTGTCTCTACAGGGTATAATGCAGGATGTTCAGCTGGTCGTCATGCCTCAAGGCTACATCTCCCAGTGTCCAGACCTCAACCGCAGTAAGAGAACAGTTACATTTAGTACCTATAAAAGTCTGGAACCTCTGAAGTTAACATGCTGACATGTACATTATTGTACAGCCATTATAAAAGTCTGGAACCTCTGAAGTTAACATGCTGACATGTACATTATTGTACAGCCACTATAAAAGTCTGGAACCTCTGAAGTTAACATGCTGACATGTACATTATTGTACAGCCATTATAAAAGTCTGGAACCTCTGAAGTTAACATGCTGACATGTACATTATTGTACAGCCACTATAAAAGTCTGGAACCTCTGAAGTTAACATGCTGACATGTACATTATTGTACAGCCACTATAAAAGTCTGGAACCTCTGAAGTTAACATGCTGACATGTACATTGTTGTACAGCCACTATAAAAGTCTGGAAACTCTGCATCTAAAATGAGATGCCCACAAAAGGCAACATCAGCTACACATGCAGTTACAGTATAGCTCTAATATGCTTGCCAGTAAAGTTACATGGACATTGACAATGGAACTATCATTCCAACATTACATTACCATGACTCACCTGTGTTTTAGCTTGCCCCACCTGCAATGACTTCCATGGGCTGGTACAGAAGATCATGGAGCTGCAGGATGTCTTAGCCAAGACCTCCAGCAAGGTACTATAGCATAAGACAATGGGTGCCTCAATCGTCTACAGTGGTTTCCTCTCCTTGTCTTCTTTCCTTCATCTGCATTGATCTGAATGGGAGAGGAGAGGAGAGGAAGCCACTTGAAAACGATTGAGATTCACCCTCTGTTGTGTCTCTCTGGTCGACATGCTAGCTGTTCTTACAAGTCCTACGTTGTGTAATGTACAGTAGAGTAGTGTAGAGTAATGGTGTAGCTGTGGACAGCTGCTCAGCCGTGTACACCACCGTCTGATGCTCTGTCAGTGTACAAGGCATAAGTGTATGAATCATTCACACAGACGGTAAGTGAGGGAACATCCATTTACGGTTCTTTACTACAGCGCATGGAGCATCTCTGTCACCATGTGGTTTACTGGGCTCTGGTTCCCTTGTCCTGCAACACTGGGTTGTTGAAGAAATGACTCGTTAAAAAGCAGACCGTAACAATGGGCTATTGACCCCAAACAATGTGTGTGCGCACATACTGTAGAGTGACACACACACACACACACACACACACACACACACACACACACACACACACACACACACACACACACACACACACACACACACACACACACACACACACACACACACACACACACACACACACACACACACACACACAGTAACTCTGTATGTTTGTTTTGGTGTGTGTACAGCTGTCGCGTGCGGAGGAGAAGATGCAGGGTCTGGATGGTTGTTACTGTGAGAGGAGCTGCAGTATGAATGGAGTGCTGTACAGGGAGGACGAGGGATGGACAGACGGATGCAGGAACTGTTCCTGCTATGTAAGAATTTTTTATATTTTATTGTATTTATTATCATTTCTTTTTTTTACCTTTATTTAGCTAGGCAAGTCAGTTAAGAACAAATTCTTATTTACAATGATGGCCTACTATAACATACTATACCAGCCTATAACAGGCTATAACAGGTTATAACACACTATAACAGACTATAACAGACTATAACAGGTTATAACACACTATAACAGACTATAACAGGTTATAACAGACTATAACAGGTTATAATAGACTATAACAGACTATAATATACTATAACAGACTATAACAGACTATAACAGACTATAATATACTATAACAGACTATAATATACTATAACAGACTATAACAGACTATAACAGACTATAACAGACTATAACAGACTATAACAGACTATAACAGGTTATAACAGACTATAACAGACTATAATATACTATAACAGACTATAACAGACTATAACAGACTATAATATACTATAACAGACTATAACAGACTATAACAGACTATAACAGGTTATCTTCTTGACGCACGGATCCCGTTACCGGGATCATTTATCAACAACAACCGCTAAACTGCAGAATATTTATAATCATGAAATCACAAGTGAAATATACCAAAACACAGCTTAGCTTGTTGTTAATCCACCTATCGTGTCAGATTTTGAAAATATGCTTTACAGCGAAAGCAATCCAAGCGTTTGTGAGTTTATCAATCACTAGACAAAACACTAAGAACAGCTAGCCTTAAATTAGCTTGGTCACAATCCAACAGGTCCCAGACATGCTCAATGGATTGAGATCCGGGCTCTTCTCTGGCCATGGCAGAACACTGGCATTCCTTTCTTGCAGGAAATCACTCACAGAACGAACAGTATGGCTGGTGGCATTGTCATGCTGGAGGGTCATGTCAGGTTGAGCCTGCAGGAAGGGTACCACATGAGGGAGGAGGATGTCTTCCCTGTAACACACAGCGTTGAGAGTGCCTGCAATGACAACAAGCTCAGTCTTGATGCTGTGACATACCGCCCTAGACCATGACGGACCCTCCACCTCCAAATCGATCCTGCTCCAGTGTACAGGCCTCGGTGTAACGTTCATTCCTTCGACGATAAAAGCAAATCTGACCATCACCCCTGGTGAGAGAAAACCGCGACTCATCAGAGAAGAGCACTTTTTGCCAGTCCTGTCAGGTCCAGCGACGGTGGGTTTGTGCCCATAGGCGACGTTGTTGCCGGTGATGTCTGGTGAGGACCTGCCTTACAACAGGCCTACAAGCTCTCAGTCCAGCCTCTCTCAGCCTATTGTGGACAGTCTGAGCGCTGATGGAGGGATTGTCCGTTCCTGGTGTAACTCGGGCAGTTGTTGTTGCCATCCTGTACCTGTCCCGCAGGTGTGATGTTCGGCTGTACCGATCCTGTGCAAATGTTGTTACAAGTGGTCTGCCACAGCGAGGACGATCAGCTGTCCATCCTGTCTCCCTGTAGCGCTGTCTTAGGCGGTTCACAGTACGGAAATTGCAATTTTTTGGCCTGGCCACATCTGCAGTCCTCATGCCTCTTTGCAGCATGCCTAAGGCACGTTCACGCAGATGAGCAGGGACCCTCTGTGTTTTTCACAGTCAGTAGAAATGCCTCTTTAACATCTTAAGTTTTCATAACTGTGACCTTAATTGCCTACCGCCTGTAATCTGCTAGTGTCTTAGCGACCGTTCCACAGGTGCATTTTCATTAATTGTTTATGGTTTATTGAACAAGCATGGGAAACAGTGTTTAACCCCTTTACAATGAAGAACTGTGAAGTTATTTGGATTTTTATGAATTATCTTTGAAAGACAGGGTCCTGAAAAAGGGACATTTCTATCCTTGCTGAGTTTTGATGGTCATACTAATAACATCTGTTTTGTCTCATTCCTTTAGAATGGTACAGTCCAGTGTGAGAGCATCTCGTGCCCCCCTCCCCAGTGTCCCCCTGACTCCGCCCCTGCCTATGTGCCAGGCACGTGCTGCAAAGAGTGTCAGCGTGAGTAACAACACTTACCCTTCTCATGCCATGTTCTTCTCATGTCTGCACAAATCAGTCCTCCTGTTCTTTCTCTAACATTCTCTCTCACCCTCACCCTCGCCCTCTCTCTCTCTCTCTCTCTCTCTCTCTCTCTCTCTCTCTCTCTCTCTCTCTCTCTCTCTCTCTCTCTCTCTCTCTCTCTCTCTCTCTCTCTCTCTCATTCTCGCCCTCTCTCTCTATCTATCTCTCCCTTTCTCTCTCTCCATTCTGTTCCCTCCTTCTCTATCTCTCTCTCTGTCATTCCTCCCCATCCCTCAGCCCACAGTGTGAAGCACACAATCATAAAGACTTGTCTTAATAACTGACCACATCTCCGCGTTGCTAGGATACTCCCGCCACGTACACAGCACTCAATGCCTTCACATATACATCAATAATTCAAGGCCAGTCTTTAAAGCCTGCTGCTATCTGGAGCCAGTGTTAATATGAAACCCATTTAAGCTGTGTGTAACACGCTACTGTACCTTGCTCCCAATGTTAAAAGGGACTAGGAATAACTAAAAACGGTGTGTGTGCATGTGTGCATTTGTGTGTGTGTGTCCATAGCTGTGTGTCTGTTCAGAGGACGGGTGTATGTGGAAGGGGACTTGAAGAGTGTGAGGGATTCATCTGGAAACTGTTTACTGTTTGAGTGTCAGGTAAGTCCAATACACTCCACATGTCTACACACTCTTAGCTTGCAATGACTACAGAACACACCTGCACTCAACACACCATGATAATCCCTATAGAGACAACACACCATGATAATCCCTATAGAGACAACACACCATGATAATCCCTATAGAGACAACACACCATGATAATCCTTATAGAGACAACACACCATGATAATCCTTATAGAGACAACACACCATGATAATCCCTATAGTAATCCCTATAGAGACAACACACCATGATAATCCCTATAGAGACAACACACCATGATAATCCCTATAGAGACAACACACCATGATAATCCCTATAGAGACAACACACCATGATAATCCCTATAGAGACAACATACCATGATAATCCCTATAGAGACAACACACCATGATAATCCCTATAGAGACAACACACCATGATAATCCCTATAGAGACAACACACCATGATAATCCCTATAGAGACAACACACCATGATAATCCTTATAGAGACAACACACCATGATAATCCTTATAGAGACAACACACCATGATAATCCCTATAGTAATCCCTATAGAGACAACACACCATGATAATCCCTATAGAGACAACACACCATGATAATCCCTATAGAGACAACACACCATGATAATCCCTATAGAGACAACACACCATGATAATCCCTATAGAGACAACACACCATGATAATCCCTATAGAGACAACACACCATGATAATCCTTATAGAGACAACACACCATGATAATCCCTATAGAGACAACACACCATGAGAATCCCTATAGAGACAACACACCATGATAATCCCTATAGAGACAACACACCATGATAATCCCTATAGAGACAACACACCATGATAATCCCTATAGAGACAACACACCATGATAATCCTTATAGAGACAACACACCATGATAATCCCTATAGAGACAACACACCATGATAATCCTTATAGAGACAACACACCATGATAATCCCTATAGAGACAACACACCATGATAATCCTTATAGAGACAACACACCATGATAATCCTTATAGAGACAACACACCATGATAATCCCTATAGAGAAAACACACCATGATAATCCTTATAGAGACAACACACCATGATAATCCATATAGAGACAACACACCATGATAATCCCTATAGAGACAACACACCATGATAATCCTTATAGAGACAACACACCATGATAATCCTTATGGAGACAACACACCATGATAATCCTTATAGAGACAACACACCATGATAATCCCTATAGAGACAACACACCATGATAATCCCTATAGAGAAAACACACCATGATAATCCTTATAGAGACAACACACCATGATAATCCTTATAGAGACAACACACCATGATAATCCTTATAGAGACAACACACCATGATAATCCCTATAGAGACAACACACCATGATAATCCCTATAGAGACAACACACCATGATAATCCTTATAGAGACAACACACCATGATAATCCTTATAGAGACAACACACCATGATAATCCTTATAGAGACAACACACCATGATAATCCTTATAGAGACAACACACCATTAGAATCCCTATAGAGACAACATACCATGATAATCCCTATAGAGACCAATCTGATTCCATGCTTCAAGACTGCTTCGATCACGTGGATTGGGATATGTTCCGCATTGCGCCCAACAACAACATTGACGAATACGCTGATTCGGTGAGCGAGTTCATTAGAAAGTGCATCGGCGATGTCGTACCCACAGCAACTATTAAAACATTCCCAAACCAGAAACCATGGATTGATGGCAGCATTCGCGCAGAACTGAAAGCGCGAACCACTGCTTTTAACCAGAGCAAGGGGACCGGAAACATGACCGAATACAAACAGTGTAGCTATTCCCTTCGCAAGGCAATCAAACAAGCGAAGTGCCAGTATAGAGACAAAGTAGAGTTGCAATTCAACGGCTCAAACACAAGACGTATGTGGCAGGGTCTACAGTCAATCACGGATTACAAAAAGAAAACCGTAACTGTGACTATAGACACGTCTCACAGAACAGAACAGCTTGACTATAGACACGTCTCACAGAACAGCTTGACTATAGACACGTCTCACAGATCAGCTTGACTATAGACACGTCTCACAGAACAGCTTGACTATGGACACGTCTCACAGAACAGCTTGACTATAGACACGTCTCACAGAACAGCTTGACTATAGACACGTCTCACAGAACAGCTTGTCTATAGACACGTCTCACAGAACAGCTTGACTATAGACACGTCTCACTGAACTGCTTGATTATAGACACGTCTCACAGAACAGCTTGACTATAGACACGTCTCACAGAACAGAACAGCTTGACTATAGACACGTCTCACAGAACAGCTTGACTATAGACACGTCTCACAGAACAGAACAGCTTGACTATAGACACGTCTCACTGAACAGCTTGACTATAGACACGTCTCACAGAACAGAACAGCTTGACTATAGACACGTCTCACAGAACAGAACAGCTTGAATATAGACACGTCTCACAGAACAGAACAGCTTGACTATAGACACGTCTCACAGATCAGCTTGACTATAGACACGTCTCACAGAACAGCTTGACTATAGACACGTCTCACAGAACAGCTTGACTATAGACAGGTTGAAAATCAGCAAACCCAAGAGATGTATTTATTTTATGAAACTAAAGCTTTCATGGCTGTCAAATAGATAAATTAACCAAATAAATATAATATATATTAGCATCTAATATAATGGTCTATTGTTGTTAGAAGTGGGATGTCCATGTCTAAAGCAGAGAAGATGGATTTTGACAGAGATGTTACTGTACGCACCTGTGGTGTCATGGTTTTACAGGAGCACAGTATGCAGAGGGTGGAGAACGCTCCCTGTCCTGAACTGACCTGCCCTGAGTCTGAACACATCACCCTTACAGACCGCTGCTGCAAGGTCTGCAGAGGTAGGTCTGGAACACACACACACACACACACACACGCACACACACACACACACACACACACACACACACACACACACACACACACACACACACACACACACACACACACACACACACACACACACACACACACACACACACACACACACACACACACACACACACACACACACACACAGATTCTAGGAGTGGTAGTGAGGTAGTGTTGATGCTCTGTGTAACAGATAAGGGAGAATAGATATTAAAAGTCGGTCCGCTACTTTTAGTGCACTACTTTTTACCTCAGCCGTATGTGCCCTGGTCAAAAGTAGTGCGCTATAAAGGGAAATAGGCGATTTGGAACTCCCTCATGATATTACCCACATACACACTAGACGTGGTCAGCACACAGCCATGCATCTCTGTGACAGCAACACATGCTGTTCTATTCCAGTTTCCACCAGGCCTGAACAACATGTTACTGGCCAGTGTTTTTACAGCTAATGCCGGTTTGCCTGAGGCTGATACCGTGCAGTTGTTTGTACACATGCATATACACACACTCTCAGTCAAATGCACACATGTGCACATACACGGACACACACGGGTAAATAGTGCCAGACATGCACTCAAACATATTCAGTTGGCCTTGATGTCATTGTTGTTTTCTGTTTTCCTTTGTCTTTGTCTTCTTTCTCTTTTGTTCATGTTGTTGGTTGTTGGTGCATGGGGTGGGTCTTGTGGGTGGGGAGTGGAATAATAAATAAATAAATATTATTATTATTATTATTTGTATTAGATTTTCTCGGAAGGGGGGGTCTCAGATGGTTACGGGGCAGCTCTTGGGGAACTGTGGGGGGGAGCTTGGAGGGCTGGGGGTTGAGAACTTGGAGGGCTGGGGGTTGAGAGCTTGGAGGGCTGGGGGTTGGGAGCTTGGAGGGCTGGGGGTTGAGAGCTTGGAGGGCTGGGGGTGGGGAGCTTGGAGGGCTGGGGGTGGGGAGCTTGGAGGGCTGGGGGTTGGGAGCTTGGAGGGCTGGGGGTTGGGAGCTTGGAGGGCTGGGGGTTGGGAGCTTGGAGGGCTGGGGGTTGAGAACTTGGAGGGCTGGCGGTTGAGAGCTTGGAGGGCTGGGGGTTGGGAGCTTGGAGGGCTGGGGGTTGAGAGCTTGGAGGGCTGGGGGTGGGGAGCTTGGAGGGCTGGGGGTGGGGAGCTTGGAGGGCTGGGGGTTGGGAGCTTGGAGGGCTGGGGGTTGGGAGCTTGGAGGGCTGGGGGTTGGGAGCTTGGAGGGCTGGGGGTTGAGAACTTGGAGGGCTGGCGGTTGAGAGCTTGGAGGGCTGGGGGTTGGGAGCTTGGAGGGCTGGGGGTTGGGAGCTCGGAGGGCTGGGGGTTGGGAGCTTGGAGGGCTGGCGGTTGAGAACTTGGAGGGCTGGGGGTTGGGAGCTCGGAGGGCTGGGGGTTGAGAACTTGGAGGGCTGGCGGTTGAGAACTTGGAGGGCTGGGGGTTGGGAGCTCGGAGGGCTGGGGGTTGAGAGCTTGGAGGGCTGGGGGTTGGGAGCTCGGAGGGCTGGGGGTTGGGAGCTCGGAGGGCTGGGGGTTGGGAGCTCGGAGGGCTGGGGGTTGGGAGCTCGGAGGGCTGGGGGTTGGGAGCTTGGAGGGCTGGCGGTTGGGAGCTCGGAGGGCTGGGGGTTGGGAGCTTGGAGGGCTGGGGGTTGAGAGCTTGGGCCAGTGCCTGATGGATCGCTGGTTCAGGTCCCCGTTTTTTGATCTGTCAACGTGCCCTTGAGCAGGGCTTTGACCCTGGTTGCTTCTGTGTGTGTCGCTCTGGATGGGAGTCTGTTAGGTGACTAATGTGATGTAGTTGTTGAGCTGCTTCACTGTAATTATATTGTATGTTTAAAACATTCAATAATATATTGTAATAAATAAAGACAGCATGTTAATGTTCTCTGATGAAGTCTTGTTTCCTCCTGACCCGTATTCCTGCAGAGTGAACTGTGGTTTCAGCCATACAAACCTGTTGTTCTGTCTATCTAGTTATATGTCTATGGCCAGGGGCGAGACAGGGACAAACCGTTTGAGGAAAGAAAGCACTCCTTGTCTAGTATAACACACACACACACACACACACACACACACACAGACACACACACACACACACACACACACACACACACACACACACACACACACACACACACACACACACACACACACACACACACACACACACACACACACACACACACACACACACACACACACACACACACACACAGGTGTAAGACAACCCAGTACGGGTGATTTATCAGCTGTAGAATGACCAGACAGTACCTGTCTCCTTCCCCCTCCCCCTCTCTCTCTCAGGTCATCATTTCTGTGTGGAGGGCCCCAGTCCCAGCTGTGTGGAGAACTCGGAATGTGTGAATCTGGAGGCTGGGTCCTGCTGCAGCTGTAAAGATGGCTACCGCGCCCTGAGGGATGACAGCGCGTACTGTGGAGGTGCAGTACTCTTACTACAACAATGGCATCACTAAGCCAACCCTCATTTAAGTCATCTTCATCGACTCAGTCCATTCTATCTACTAATCCTTGTGATCTTTGGCCATCTTCTCTGTTGTGGCCCAGCTTTGCTGGTTGTGTAAAACTCCAATGCCTCATTTATAAGTGGTCTTTCGAGACGGATTTCAACCAAAGAATGAATCATTTACCGTTATTGTATGGGGGCTTGGACTTCATTGTTTTTAATGTTTATCTTAGTTTGGGATTACAATCAGATACTGTAGGGCTGTGTAAGTAGGTACAGGGATGACTATGATTCCAAGCAGTGGTACTTTTAGCAGGAGAAATTTAGAGGCTTATAATTCAGCTCTTCTAATTCCATCTTTCTTTCCATATATTAATGATCTCTAGGAAACCTTTCATTACTACGACCCCTGACCCCTCCACTCATCAGACCAGCCTCAGAGCCATAAATGACCTGTACTACCGCTATGACCCCTGACCCTCCACTCATCAGACCAGCCTCAGAGCCATAAATGACCTGTACTACCTCTACGACCCCTGACCCCTCCACTCATCAGACCAGCCTCACAGCCATAAATGACCTGTACTACCTCTACGACCCCTGACCCCTCCACTCATCAGACCAGCCTCACAGCCATAAATGACCTGTACTACCTCTACGACCCCTGACCCCTCCACTCATCAGACCAGCCTCACAGTGCAGTACTCTCAGTACTAGGCCTCGGTCCATTTCACTCCCACCACTGGCGGGTTAAAAATACCCATGGTACATTGCAGCCAGGTTAATTTGCCACAGCGGGCAGTCTCTCCGGTCATTCATACTGCAAGACTTACTACCTTATTACCCATCATACTCCAACCATGGGGTGGTAAAAATACTCCACGGTACAATGAGAGTCCCGGTCTATTTAGCATGCCAGTCGCAGACAGACAGTCACCCACCCACCAACCAACTGCTGCTAATGAGAACAGTTGGTTCGGTGATTAGTCAGTGTCTGAGTGTGTGTGCATAATTAAAGATGCTATCATCCCCCCTGTCATTAATTACCAGTGTGTCTAACCTTCTTGCTCTATGGTCCTGCCAGGTTTGTCTCTGTGGCCTATGGACTGTGACCTTGTCTAGGGAAGGAGGGAGGGAGGTTTGGCATAAGTCACCACTGGACTCTGGCTTTTGATGTCTCTCTCTCTCTCTCTCTCTCTCTCTCTCTCTCTCTCTCTCTCTCTCTCTCTCTCTCTCTCTCTCTCTCTCTCTCTCTCTCTCTCTCTCTCTCTCTCTCTCTCTCTCTCTCTCTCTCTCTCTCTCTCTCTCTCTCTCTCTCTCTCTCTCTCTCTCTCTCTCTCTCTCTCTCTCTCTCTCTCTCTCTCTCTCTCTCTGGTTCTCTAATGACTATATTCTAATCTGTTCTGTTGCTTTCTGGGAAACATCTATTTAATTTTCTGTTAGGGAGACTACTTGGAAAACCAAAATACTTTACTTTCAACGAGGCGCTGTAAAAGTGTTGGCATGGCAGCTTAAATGTTTTCTGGGTGATTGCACCCCGGGAGTTTGGTTTTCCTATTCTGCCTGATCAAAATAGCACAACTAGTAACAAGAACACGCTCTCTCCTTGATGTCATCATGACTCATTTAAATGGTGAATGTTCGAACATCAGAAAACATCAGCAATCTCGCAGTTGATTGGTTTGAGTTGTGTGTTCTGAGCTCTAATTGGTTTATCCCTGTGAGTGGGTGGGGACTGGGGATGTCATTCTGAACAGATACGGGCATTAAGGCTTCATAGACTGCTGGGAATACAGATGAAGTCACTTCTTAAATATTTTATTAAAAGCAGTGGAATAGGACACTCAGGGAGATGGAGAGAGAGAGTTTGAAAGACTTTGTGAGAGGGAAAGAAAGACAGAGAGAGAGAGAGGGAGATGAAGAAAGACAGAGAGAGAGAGAGAGAGAGGGAGATGAAGAAAGACAGAGAGAGAGAGAGAGAGAGGGAGAGAGAGAGTTTGAAAGACTTTGTGAGAGGGAAAGAAAGACAGAGAGAGAGAGGGAGATGAAGAAAGACAGAGAGAGAGAGGGAGATGAAGAAAGACAGAGAGAGAGAGAGGGAGATGAAGAAAGACAGAGAGAGAGAGTGTTTCTTGGTGTGTTAAGGAGCACCATCAGACAGGCCAAGTGTGCCATGCAATAAGCCAAGCATGTAAAACACAGAGAGCGCCTATAGGTGGCTGCAGCCCCAGAGAAAGGCATTGTCTGCAGGCATTGTCTGTGGTCAATGCCTGCAGAACAGAGGTTTGGGACTTGTCTGTCTACCTGAATGTCTGTGGTCAATGCCTGCAGATAGAGGTTTGGGACCTGTCTGTCTACCTGAATGTCTGTGGTCAATGCCTGCAGATAGAGGTTTGGGACCTGTCTGTCTACCTGAATGTCTGTGGTCAATGCCTGCAGAACAGAGGTTTGGGACCTGTCTGTCTACCTGAATGTCTGTGGTCAATGCCTGCAGACAGAGTATAGAGTAGGTCATGTTGGCTTGCCTTGTTGACTTCATCTGTAAACTCAAGGAGTGACATATTCCTGTCAGGTTCGATCATTCACTCGTGTCTTTCTACATGTCTTCTCCTCTGTTTCAATAACAAGTTGTACACATGATGAATAGACAGGTATTAACAATACCAAGGTCTTCTGCCAAGATGACCTTTCCCTCACAGCTTACAGGGGCGGCAGGTAGCCTACTGGTTAGCGTGTTGGGCCAGTAACCAAAAGGTTGCTAGATCGAATCCCCGAGCTGAAAAGGTAAAAATCTGTTGTTTTGCCCCTGAACAAGGCAGTTAACCCATTGTTCCCCGATAGGTCGTCATTGTAAATAAAAATTTGTTCTTTAACTGACTTGCCTAGTTAAATAAAGTTTTTTTTTTTTAAGAATGCGAACGAGGTCCTGTTGTCTTTGTTGTGACAGCAGTCCTAGCAATCTGTCCAGCCATGAGCACGCCACAGAACAGGCCACAGAACAGGCCACAGAACAGGCCACAGAACAGGCCACAGAACAGGCCACAGAACAGGCCACAGAACAGGCCACAGAACAGGCCACAGAACAGGCCACAGAACAGGCCACAGAACAGGCAACAGAACAGGCCACAGAACAGGTCACAGAACAGGCCACAGAACAGGCCACAGAACAGGCCACAGAACAGGCCACAGAACAGGCAACAGAACAGGCCACAGAACAGGTCACAGAACACGCCACAGGAGTTTCCTGTACAACAATGAGTCAGCACACAATGGTCCTGCTGTAACATACCCTGTTTATTTTAGCTCTCGCACAGTCACACCATTACCACAGGACTGTTGGTGACTATAGTCACACCAGTCACACCAACACCACAGGACCGTTGGTGACTATAGTCACACCAGTCACACCAACACCACAGGACCGTTGGTGACTATAGTCATACCAGTCACACCATTACCACAGGACTGTTGGTGACTATAGTCACACCAGTCACACCATTACCACAGGACTGTTGGTGACTATAGTCACACCAGTCAAGCCAACACCACAGGACTGTTGGTGGCTATAGTCACACCAGTCACACCATTACCACAGGACCGTTGGTGACTATAGTCATACCAGTCACACCAATACCACAGGACTGTTGGTGACTATAGTCACACCAGTCACACCAACACCACAGGACCGTTGGTGACTATAGTCACACCAGTCACACCAACACCACAGGACCGTTGGTGTCTATAGTCACACCAGTCACACTAACACCACAGGACCGTTGGTGACTATAGTCACACCAGTTACACCAATACCACAGGACCACTGGTGACTATAGTCACACCAGTCACACCAATACCACAGGACCACTGGTGACTATAGTCACACCAGTTACACCAATACCACAGGACCACTGGTGACTATAGTCACACCAGTCACACCAATACCACAGGACCGTTGGTGACTATAGTCACACCAGTTACACCAATACCACAGGACCGTTGGTGACTATAGTCACACCAGTCACACCAACACCACAGGACCGTTGGTGACTATAGTCACACCAGTTACACCAATACCACAGGACCGTTGGTGACTATAGTCACACCAGTCACACCAACACCACAGGACCGTTGGTGACTATAGTCACACCAGTCACACCAACACCACAGGACCGTTGGTGACTATAGTCACACCAGTCACACCAACACCACAGGACCGTTGGTGACTATAGTCACACCAGTCACACCATTACCACAGGACCGTTGGTGACTATAGTCACACCAGTCACACCAACACCACAGGACCGTTGGTGACTATAGTCACACCAGTAACACCAATACCACAGGACTGTTGGTGACTATAGTCACACCGGTCACACCAATACCACAGGACTGTTGGTGACTATAGTCACACCAGTCACACCATTACCACAGGACCGTTGGTGACTATAGTCACACCAGTCACACCAACACCACAGGACCGTTGGTGACTATAGTCACACCAGTAACACCAATACCACAGGACTGTTGGTGACTATAGTCACACCAGTCACACCATTACCACAGGACTGTTGGTGACTATAGTCACACCAGTAACACCAATACCACAGGACTGTTGGTGACTATAGTCACACCAGTCACACCATTACCACAGGACTGTTGGTGACTATAGTCACACCAGTCACACCAATACCACAGGACTGTTGGTGACTATAGTCACACCAGTCACACCAACACCACAGGACCGTTGGTGACTATAGTCACACCAGTCAAACCAATACCAGTCAAACCAACACCACAGGACCGTTGGTGACTATAGTCACACCAGTCAAACCAATACCACAGGACCGTTGGTGACTATAGTCACACCAGTCAAACCAATACCACAGGACCGTTGGTGACTATAGTCACACCAGTCACACTAACACCACAGGACCGTTGGTGACTATAGTCCTACCAGTTACACCAATACCACAGGACCGTTGGTGACTACAGTCATACCAGTCACACCAACACCACAGGACCGTTGGTGACTATAGTCACACCAGTCACACTAACACCACAGGACCGTTGGTGACTATAGTCCTACCAGTCACACCAACACCACAGGACCGTTGGTGACTATAGTCACACCAGTCACTCTAACACCACAGGACCGTTGGTGACTATAGTCCTACCAGTTACATCATTACCACAGGACCGTTGGTGACTATAGTCACACCAGTCACACTAACACCACAGGACCGTTGGTGACTACAGTCATACCAGTAACACCAATACCACAGGACCGTTGGTGACTATAGTCACACCAGTCACACCATTACCACAGGACCGTTGGTGACTATAGTCTGAATGGCAATACTCAGACATGAAAAGGATTATGGATGTGTAATGCTGTTCTGAAGAATCTGCTTCTTCTCTGAGAGTGAGAGATAGAGAAAGAGAGAGAGAGAGAGAGAGAGAGAGAGAGAGAGCCTGAGAGGGAGAGAGATAGAAGCGGATTGAGAGAGAAAGAGAGAGAGAGAGAGAGCTGTAGAGAGATCTAAAGAAAGTCTCCTCTTTATTTTTAGTCGTCTGTCCGTCTGTCCGTAGGTCTGCTGCCAGTGAGAGATATGCGGCCTACTGTGCCAGCCATCCTCCATCCTCCAGCTAGACGCCAACCACCCCCTCCTAGAGAGGAATTTAGAATGACTTTTTCAGGTGTCTGTAGTTAACAGTCATACGAAATATCATTGGTGGCTTACTTGTGACTTACCGCATAATAGTAGAATTTATCTAGCTATTCTTGTGTGTGTGTGTGTGTGTGTGTGTGTGTGTGTGTGTGTGTGTGTGTGTGTGTGTGTGTGTGTGTGTGTGTGTGTGTGTGTGTGTGTGTGTGTGTGTGTGTGTGTGTGTGTGTGTGTGTGTGTGTGTGTGTGTAGTACAGGTGTATAGACTTGTAGTCCTACTCTACACATACTTTGCTGTACAGACAGGTCAGGCCAGGTCAGCCTAGATCATGAGCTCAACTCAACCCCTTAATCCAGCCACCCTAGTCATAGACTGTTCTCTCTGCTACCGCACGGCAAGAGGTACCGGAGCGCCAAGTCTAGGTCCAAGAGGCTTCTAAACAGCTTCTACCCCCAAGCCACAAGACTCCTGAACATCTAATCAAATGGCCACCCAGACTGTTTGCATTGCCCCTCCCCTCTTTTACATCCCTGCTACTCTCTGTTGTTGTCATCAATGCATAGTAACTTTATTAACTCTACCTACATGTACATACTGTACTACCTCAACTAACTGCCCCCGCACATTGACTCTGTACCCCCCCGGTACACCCACCCCCGTATTTTTTGAAACTGCATTGTTGGTTAGGGGTTCGTAAGTAAGTATTTCACTGTAAGGTCTACCTGTTGTATTCAGAGCATGTGACTAATAACATTTGAGTTAAACACAGAGAGATTAAAAGCCAGAACGTCATGTATAAAGTGCTCGTCTTGTCGTAGCAGAATGGTTAATGAAGCAGGTCTTGGAGTTAAAGTTGTGAGATCAATCTACAGTACTGTGTGTAGTTCTTTGAAGTATTCCTACCACGCTGCCAATGGAAACGTGCACCTCTGACCATATTTTTATTTCATTCTTTGAACCATGGACAGTATCATTATTGGATAATATATCCTCCCTCTGGCTTTCTACTGTTGCTTTGCACTATCTCTGGTTAGCTTTATGTCGTGTATCCTTTGTACTTTATTTGTTTCCAAGAGCTCAGAAAGACTCAGAAAGACTCAGAAGCCCAAAGCTAACACTGCAGCAGTTCTGACTTGTTAAATTAGGACTCGTGGGAAAGGTGTTATTTTCATTTTCTTCACTGTAAGGAAACCACATCAGACATCAGAAGAGATTAAAAAATAGTAATATTACATTTGTCAATTACCTCAGCAGTTTGAACCGTGTTATAAGTAAAACGTTTGTTCCTGGCTTTCTGTGTACGGAGCTGTCGCCCCCTCCCCCTCTACTCCCCTCCTCTACTCGCCTCCTCTACTCGCCTCCTCTACTCCCCTCCTCTTTTCTGCAGAATGAACAGAACATTACAGAATGAACAGAACATTACAGAATGAACAGAACATTACAGAATGAACAGAACATTACAGAATGAACAGAACATGGAATGAAAGGAGATGAGTAAATAAACAGATAGTGAGAGAAAGAGAGAAAGAGAGGTAGAGCGAGGGAGCGAGAGAAAGTGAGGGAGAGAGAGAAAGAGAGGTAGAGAGAGGGAGAGAGAGAGAGTGAGTGAGAGAGAGAAAGAGAGGTAGAGAGAGGGAGAGAGAGAGAGTGAGGGAGAGAAAGGGAGAGGGTAGTAATCCCAGTATTGCCTGGTTGTTTCAGAGGCTCAGCAGTCAGCACTGGTTGTTCTATATGATTCTCTCTGCTGTTGCAGGTATAGCTATAGCTACCACGTCTGGTCTGCTATAATACCAGACCAGATGTGGTAGCTATAGCTACAGACTGAACAGCAGAGAGAATCACACAGCGTTTAATAACAGACCAGATGTGGTAGCTATAGCTACAGACTGAACAGCAGAGAGAATCACACAGCGTTTAATAACAGACCAGATGTGGTAGCTATAGCTATAGACTGAACAGCAGAGAGAATCACACAGCGTTTAATAACAGACCAGATGTGGTAGCTATAGACTGAACAGCAGAGAGAATCACACAGCGTTTAATAACAGACTAGATGTGGTAGCTATAGCTATAGACTGAACAGCAGAGAGAATCACACAGCGTTTAATAACAGACCAGATGTGGTAGCTATAGCTATAGACTGAACAGCAGAGAGAATCACACAGCGTTTAATAACAGACCAGATGTGGTAGCTATAGACTGAACAGCAGAGAGAATCACACAGCGTTTAATAACAGACCAGATGTGGTAGCTATAGCTACAGACTGAACAGCAGAGAGAATCACACAGCGTTTAATAACAGACCAGATGTGGTAGCTATAGACTGAACATGAGAGAGAATCACACAGCTTTTAATAACAGACCAGATGTGGTAGCTATAGACTGAACAGCAGAGAGAATCACACAGCGTTTAATAACAGACTAGATGTGGTAGCTATAGCTATAGACTGAACAGCAGAGAGAATCACACAGCTTTTAATAACAGACTAGATGTGGTAGCTATAGACTGAACAGCAGAGAGAATCACACAGCGTTTAATAACAGACCAGATGTGGTAGCTACAGACTGAACAGCAGAGAGAATCACACAGCGTTTAATAACAGACTAGATGTGGTAGCTATAGACTGAACAGCAGAGAGAATCACACAGCGTTTAATAACAGACCAGATGTGGTAGCTATAGACTGAACAGCAGAGAGAATCACACAGCGTTTAATAACAGACCAGATGTGGTAGCTATAGCTACAGACTGAACAGCAGAGAGAATCACACAGCGTTTAATAACAGACCAGATGTGGTAGCTATAGCTACAGACTGAACAGCAGAGAGAATCACACAGCGTTTAATAACAGACCAGATGTGGTAGCTATAGCTATAGACTGAACAGCAGAGAGAATCACACAGCGTTTAATAACAGACCAGATGTGGTAGCTATAGCTATAGACTGAACAGCAGAGAGAATCACACAGCGTTTAATAACAGACCAGATGTGGTAGCTATAGCTACAGACTGAACAGCAGAGAGAATCACACAGCGTTTAATAACAGACCAGATGTGGTAGCTATAGACTGAACATGAGAGAGAATCACACAGCTTTTAATAACAGACCAGATGTGGTAGCTATAGACTGAACAGCAGAGAGAATCACACAGCGTTTAATAACAGACCAGATGTGGTAGCTATAGCTACAGACTGAACAGCAGAGAGAATCACACAGCGTTTAATAACAGACCAGATGTGGTAGCTATAGACTGAACAGCAGAGAGAATCACACAGCGTTTAATAACAGACCAGATGTGGTAGCTATAGCTACAGACTGAACAGCAGAGAGAATCACACAGCTTTTAATAACAGACCAGATGTGGTAGCTATAGACTGAACAGCAGAGAGAATCACACAGCGTTTAATAACAGACCAGATGTGGTAGCTATAGCTACAGACTCAACAGCAGAGAGAATCACACAGCGTTTAATAACAGACCAGATGTGGTAGCTATAGACTGAACAGCAGAGAGAATCACACAGCGTTTAATAACAGACCAGATGTGGTAGCTATAGACTGAACAGCAGAGAGAATCACACAGCTTTTAATAACAGACCAGATGTGGTAGCTATAGACTGAACAGCAGAGAGAATCACACAGCGTTTAATAACAGACCAGATGTGGTAGCTATAGCTACAGACTCAACAGCAGAGAGAATCACACAGCGTTTAATAACAGACCAGATGTGGTAGCTATAGACTGAACAGCAGAGAGAATCACACAGCGTTTAATAACAGACCAGATGTGGTAGCTATAGACTGAACAGCAGAGAGAATCACACAGCGTTTAATAACAGACCAGATGTGGTAGCTATAGCTACAGACTGAACAGCAGAGAGAATCACACAGCGTTTAATAACAGACCAGATGTGGTAGCTATAGCTACAGACTGAACAGCAGAGAGAATCACACAGCGTTTAATAACAGACCAGATGTGGTAGCTATAGCTATAGACTGAACAGCAGAGAGAATCACACAGCGTTTAATAACAGACCAGATGTGGTAGCTATAGCTATAGACTGAACAGCAGAGAGAATCACACAGCGTTTAATAACAGACCAGATGTGGTAGCTATAGCTATAGACTGAACAGCAGAGAGAATCACACAGCGTTTAATAACAGACCAGATGTGGTAGCTATAGCTATAGACTGAACAGCAGAGAGAATCACACAGCGTTTAATAACAGACCAGATGTGGTAGCTATAGCTACAGACTGAACAGCAGAGAGAATCACACAGCTTTTAATAACAGACCAGATGTGGTAGCTATAGCTATAGACTGAACAGCAGAGAGAATCACACAGCGTTTAATAACAGACCAGATGTGGTAGCTATAGACTGAACAGCAGAGAGAATCACACAGCGTTTAATAACAGACCAGATGTGGTAGCTATAGCTATAGACTGAACAGCAGAGAGAATCACACAGCTTATAATAACAGACCAGATGTGGTAGCTATAGACTGAACAGCAGAGAGAATCACACAGCGTTTAATAACAGACCAGATGTGGTAGCTATAGCTATAGACTGAACAGCAGAGAGAATCACACAGCTTATAATAACAGACTAGATGTGGTAGCTATAGACTGAACAGCAGAGAGAATCACACAGCGTATAATAACAGACTAGATGTGGTAGCTATAGCTACAGACTGAGCAGCAGAGAGAATCACACAGCTTATAATAACAGACCAGATGTGGTAGCTATAGCTATACCTGCATCAGCAGAGAGAATCACACAGCTTTTAATAACAGACTAGATGTGGTAGCTACAGCTACAGACTGAACAGCAGAGAGAATCACACAGCTTATAATAACAGACCAGATGTGGTAGCTATAGACTGAACAGCAGAGAGAATCACACAGCGTTTAATAACAGACCAGATGTGGTAGCTATAGCTATAGACTGAACAGCAGAGAGAATCACACAGCTTATAATAACAGACTAGATGTGGTAGCTATAGACTGAACAGCAGAGAGAATCACACAGCGTATAATAACAGACTAGATGTGGTAGCTATAGCTACAGACTGAGCAGCAGAGAGAATCACACAGCTTATAATAACAGACCAGATGTGGTAGCTATAGCTATACCTGCATCAGCAGAGAGAATCACACAGCTTTTAATAACAGACTAGATGTGGTAGCTACAGCTACAGACTGAACAGCAGAGAGAATCACACAGCTTATAATAACAGACCAGATGTGGTAGCTACAGACTGAACAGCAGAGAGAATCACACAGCTTATAATAACAGACCAGATGTGGTAGCTATAGCTATAGACTGAACATGAGAGAGAATCACACAGCTTTTAATAACAGACCAGATGTGGTAGCTATAGACTGAACAGCAGAGAGAATCACACAGCGTATAATAACAGACTAGATGTGGTAGCTATAGCTACAGACTGAGCAGCAGAGAGAATCACACAGCGTTTAATAACAGACCAGATGTGGTAGCTATAGCTATACCTGCATCAGCAGAGAGAATCACACAGCTTTTAATAACAGACCAGATGTGGTAGCTACAGCTACAGACTGAACAGCAGAGAGAATCACACAGCGTTTAATAACAGACTAGATGTGGTAGCTACAGACTGAACAGCAGAGAGAATCACACAGCTTTTAATAACAGACCAGATGTGGTAGCTATAGCTATAGACTGAACAGCAGAGAGAATCACACAGCGTTTAATAACAGACTAGATGTGGTAGCTACAGACTGAACAGCAGAGAGAATCACACAGCGTTTAATAACAGACCAGATGTGGTAGCTATAGCTATAGACTGAACAGCAGAGAGAATCACACAGCTTATAATAACAGACCAGATGTGGTAGCTATAGACTGAACAGCAGAGAGAATCACACAGCGTTTAATAACAGACCAGATGTGGTAGCTATAGCTATAGACTGAACAGCAGAGAGAATCACACAGCTTATAATAACAGACCAGATGTGGTAGCTATAGACTGAACAGCAGAGAGAATCACACAGCGTTTAATAACAGACCAGATGTGGTAGCTATAGCTACAGACTCAACAGCAGAGAGAATCACACAGCGTTTAATAACAGACCAGATGTGGTAGCTATAGACTGAACAGCAGAGAGAATCACACAGCGTTTAATAACAGACCAGATGTGGTAGCTATAGACTGAACAGCAGAGAGAATCACACAGCTTTTAATAACAGACCAGATGTGGTAGCTATAGACTGAACAGCAGAGAGAATCACACAGCGTTTAATAACAGACCAGATGTGGTAGCTATAGCTACAGACTCAACAGCAGAGAGAATCACACAGCGTTTAATAACAGACCAGATGTGGTAGCTATAGACTGAACAGCAGAGAGAATCACACAGCGTTTAATAACAGACCAGATGTGGTAGCTATAGACTGAACAGCAGAGAGAATCACACAGCGTTTAATAACAGACCAGATGTGGTAGCTATAGCTACAGACTGAACAGCAGAGAGAATCACACAGCGTTTAATAACAGACCAGATGTGGTAGCTATAGCTACAGACTGAACAGCAGAGAGAATCACACAGCGTTTAATAACAGACCAGATGTGGTAGCTATAGCTATAGACTGAACAGCAGAGAGAATCACACAGCGTTTAATAACAGACCAGATGTGGTAGCTATAGCTATAGACTGAACAGCAGAGAGAATCACACAGCGTTTAATAACAGACCAGATGTGGTAGCTATAGCTATAGACTGAACAGCAGAGAGAATCACACAGCGTTTAATAACAGACCAGATGTGGTAGCTATAGCTATAGACTGAACAGCAGAGAGAATCACACAGCGTTTAATAACAGACCAGATGTGGTAGCTATAGCTACAGACTGAACAGCAGAGAGAATCACACAGCTTTTAATAACAGACCAGATGTGGTAGCTATAGCTATAGACTGAACAGCAGAGAGAATCACACAGCGTTTAATAACAGACCAGATGTGGTAGCTATAGACTGAACAGCAGAGAGAATCACACAGCGTTTAATAACAGACCAGATGTGGTAGCTATAGCTATAGACTGAACAGCAGAGAGAATCACACAGCTTATAATAACAGACCAGATGTGGTAGCTATAGACTGAACAGCAGAGAGAATCACACAGCGTTTAATAACAGACCAGATGTGGTAGCTATAGCTATAGACTGAACAGCAGAGAGAATCACACAGCTTATAATAACAGACTAGATGTGGTAGCTATAGACTGAACAGCAGAGAGAATCACACAGCGTATAATAACAGACTAGATGTGGTAGCTATAGCTACAGACTGAGCAGCAGAGAGAATCACACAGCTTATAATAACAGACCAGATGTGGTAGCTATAGCTATACCTGCATCAGCAGAGAGAATCACACAGCTTTTAATAACAGACTAGATGTGGTAGCTACAGCTACAGACTGAACAGCAGAGAGAATCACACAGCTTATAATAACAGACCAGATGTGGTAGCTATAGACTGAACAGCAGAGAGAATCACACAGCGTTTAATAACAGACCAGATGTGGTAGCTATAGCTATAGACTGAACAGCAGAGAGAATCACACAGCTTATAATAACAGACTAGATGTGGTAGCTATAGACTGAACAGCAGAGAGAATCACACAGCGTATAATAACAGACTAGATGTGGTAGCTATAGCTACAGACTGAGCAGCAGAGAGAATCACACAGCTTATAATAACAGACCAGATGTGGTAGCTATAGCTATACCTGCATCAGCAGAGAGAATCACACAGCTTTTAATAACAGACTAGATGTGGTAGCTACAGCTACAGACTGAACAGCAGAGAGAATCACACAGCTTATAATAACAGACCAGATGTGGTAGCTACAGACTGAACAGCAGAGAGAATCACACAGCTTATAATAACAGACCAGATGTGGTAGCTATAGCTATAGACTGAACATGAGAGAGAATCACACAGCTTTTAATAACAGACCAGATGTGGTAGCTATAGACTGAACAGCAGAGAGAATCACACAGCGTATAATAACAGACTAGATGTGGTAGCTATAGCTACAGACTGAGCAGCAGAGAGAATCACACAGCGTTTAATAACAGACCAGATGTGGTAGCTATAGCTATACCTGCATCAGCAGAGAGAATCACACAGCTTTTAATAACAGACCAGATGTGGTAGCTACAGCTACAGACTGAACAGCAGAGAGAATCACACAGCGTTTAATAACAGACTAGATGTGGTAGCTACAGACTGAACAGCAGAGAGAATCACACAGCTTTTAATAACAGACCAGATGTGGTAGCTATAGCTATAGACTGAACAGCAGAGAGAATCACACAGCGTTTAATAACAGACTAGATGTGGTAGCTACAGACTGAACAGCAGAGAGAATCACACAGCGTTTAATAACAGACCAGATGTGGTAGCTATAGCTATAGACTGAACAGCAGAGAGAATCACACAGCTTATAATAACAGACCAGATGTGGTAGCTATAGACTGAACAGCAGAGAGAATCACACAGCGTTTAATAACAGACCAGATGTGGTAGCTATAGCTATAGACTGAACAGCAGAGAGAATCACACAGCTTATAATAACAGACTAGATGTGGTAGCTATAGACTGAACAGCAGAGAGAATCACACAGCGTATAATAACAGACTAGATGTGGTAGCTATAGCTACAGACTGAGCAGCAGAGAGAATCACACAGCTTATAATAACAGACCAGATGTGGTAGCTATAGCTATACCTGCATCAGCAGAGAGAATCACACAGCTTTTAATAACAGACTAGATGTGGTAGCTACAGCTACAGACTGAACAGCAGAGAGAATCACACAGCTTATAATAACAGACCAGATGTGGTAGCTACAGACTGAACAGCAGAGAGAATCACACAGCTTATAATAACAGACCAGATGTGGTAGCTATAGCTATAGACTGAACATGAGAGAGAATCACACAGCTTTTAATAACAGACCAGATGTGGTAGCTATAGACTGAACAGCAGAGAGAATCACACAGCGTATAATAACAGACTAGATGTGGTAGCTATAGCTACAGACTGAGCAGCAGAGAGAATCACACAGTGTTTAATAACAGACCAGATGTGGTAGCTATAGCTATACCTGCATCAGCAGAGAGAATCACACAGCTTTTAATAACAGACCAGATGTGGTAGCTACAGCTACAGACTGAACAGCAGAGAGAATCACACAGCTTATAATAACAGACCAGATGTGGTAGCTACAGACTGAACAGCAGAGAGAATCACACAGCTTATAATAACAGACCAGATGTGGTAGCTATAGCTATAGACTGAACATGAGAGAGAATCACACAGCTTTTAATAACAGACCAGATGTGGTAGCTATAGCTATACCTGCAACAGCTGTGTGATTCTCTCCGCTGTTCAGTCTATAACTATAGCTACCAAAATAAGGGCTTATATAGTATTGAACGCTGCTGAGAAATGTATTTATTTCAATTTCTATGTCTACAGACTGGGGTGAACATGGAGCTTTTGAATTGACTGCTGTGACCTTGACAGACAGTGGTTGACGATGTGATTAGAATGGGTTTAAAGAGGATGTTGCTTTGCTTTTCAAAGAACCTGGCGGTCTGACAGTATAAATGTAAAAATATCCCCCACAAGCTGTGTTCTGTTTTCAAACATATTTGTTTTGACATGAGGGATCGTATTTGGCTGTTTGAAAATTCAACATGGGATATCGTGATTCCAGAGTTGTGCGTTGCAAAATCACGGAAGACATCATCTTACCCCAGGTGCCGTGGCGTGCATCTCATAGCTACAGCACCATCATAGAGATGAGTTAGATCATGGAGATTGAAGATCCCATTCCATTATAGGCTACAAGCTGCATGAATACTCATCGATGTGTGTGTGTGTTTGTGTGCTTACTTGCTAGAGGCACTCTGAGGTTTTCCATCATTCCTCTCTCAATGAACAGTGTTCTATAAAAGAGACAGAGCACTTTGCTGTGACACTTCATCCAGAGACCTTCAAATCAAATCAAAATGACATTTTATTTGTCACGTGCCGAATACAACAGTTGTAGACCTTACCGTGAAATGCTTACTTACAAGCCCTTAACCAACAATGCACTTTTAAGAAAATAGAATTAAGAAAATATTTACTAAATAAACTATGAAAATAGTCCGGGAGCAGTCCTATGGCTTGGGGGTAGAAGGTGTTAAGGAGCCTTTTGAACCTAGACTTGGCGCTCCGGTACCGATTGCAGAGTCTTTTGACAATTTTTTGGATGCTTTTGATGGTGCAGATGTAGAATTGTTTGAGGATCTGGGGACCCATGCCAAATCTTTTCAGTCTCCTGAGGGGGAAAAGGCGTGGTCGTGCCCATTTCACAACTTTCTTGGTGTGTTTGGACCGTGATAGTTTGTTGGTGATGTGGACACCAAGGAACTTGAAACTCTCGACCCGCTCCACTTCAGCCCCGTCAATGTAAATGGGGGTCTGTTCGGTCCACAATCAGCTCCTTTGTCTTGCTCACATTGAGGGAGAGGTTGTTGGCCTGGCACCACACTGACAGGTTTTTGGCCTCCACCCTATAGGCTGTTTCATCGTTGTCGGTGATCGGGCCTACCACCATTGTGTCGTCAGCAAATCTAATGATGGTTTTGGAGTCTTGTTTGGCTACACAGTCGTGGGTGAACAGGGAGTACAGGAGGGGACTAAGCACGCACCACTGAGGGGCCCCCGCGTTGAGGATCAGCGTGACAGATGTGTCACCTACTCTTACCACCTGGAGGCGGCCCCTTCAGGAAGTCCAGGATCCAGTTGCAGAGGGAGGTGTTTAGTCCCAGAGTCCTTAGCTTAGTGATGAGCTTTGTGAGCACTATGGTATTGAACGCTAAGCTGCAGTCAATGAAAAGCATTCTAACAGCAGTCAGCTGTCAGGTGTTCCTTTTGTCCAGGAGGGAAAGGGCAGTGTGGTGTGCAATTGAGATTACGTCATCTGTGGATCTGTTGTGGCGGTATGTGAATTGGAGTGGGTCTAGTGTTTCTGGGATGATGGTGTCGATTTGAGCCATGGCCAGCCTTTCAAAGCACTTCATGGCTACCGACCTGATATTTATGGGGCGGCAGTCATTTAGGCAGTTTACCTTTGCTTTCTTGGGTACAGGGACTATGGTGGTCTGCTTGAAACATGTAGGTTTTACAGACTGGTTAAAAATGTCAGTGAAGACACTTGCCAGTTGGTCCGTGTATGCTCTGAGTACACATCCTCGTAATCCGTCTGGCCCTGCGGCCTTGTGAATGTTCATCTGTTGAAAGATCTCGCTCACATCGGCTACGGAGAGCGTGATTACATAGTCATTCGGAAAAGCTGGTGCTCTCATACATGCTTCAGTGTCGCTTGCCTCGAAACGAGCATGAAAGGTATTTAGCCCATCTGGTAGGCTCGCGTCACTGGGCAGCTCGTGGCTGGATTTCCCTAATAGTTTGCAAGCTCAGCCACATCCGACGAGCGTCGGAGCCGGTGTAGTAGGATAAAATCTTAGTCCTGTATTGATGCTTTGCCTGTTTGACGGTTCGTCTGAGGGCATAGCAGGATTTCTTGTAAGCATCCGGATTAGTGTCCTGCTCCTTGAAAGTAGCAGCTCTAGT
>NC_074675.1:7935969-7948469 GCF_029448725.1 Salvelinus fontinalis
ATCTCTTAAAATAAAAGAAGATGGCTTACTTTCCAAATGCTGCGTTTTGGTCCATCAATCCGCCACACGATCGTGACAGAATTACCCACCAAAGGATCAAGCAGCGTGAATTGGAGCAGTGGCCTGCTACACAGGATTATTGGAGTTGGGAGGAAATATTGGACGGAGAAGATCCATGGGCACAGCCGGGAGAATATCGCCGTCCCAAAGCTGAGCTGGAGGCAGCGAAAGCAGAGAGGCGGCGATATGAGGAGGCAGCACGGAAACAAGGCTGGAACCCCGTAAGTCAAACCCAAAAATTTCTTGGGGGAGGGCTCTCGGGTAGTTTAGTTGGGTCAGTCGGGAGACGTGAGCCAACTCCTCCTGCTTACCGTAAGGAGCCGGTGAGGGCGGATTTGGAAGTGAGCGACGCAGAGACAGTAAAGGAATTAATGGTGAAATTGGAGGAGAGAGTTATGAGGGATGTACTGGTTTGGTGCATGAGGCACGGCATCCGTCCGAATGAGCGTGTTGGTGAGTTAATGTCACCGGGAACAGCTCTCCATACTCGTCCTGAGGTGCGTGCTAGCCGTCTGGTTAAGACAGTGCCTACAGCACGCACAAAGCCTCCTGTGTGTCTCCAGAGTCCTGTGCGTCCTGTTACTGTTCCTCCACGTACTAGCCCTGTGGTGCGTGTCTCCAGCACATTACCACCAGTGCCTACACCACGCACCAAGCCTTCTGTGTGTCTCCAGAGTCCTGTACGCACTGTTCCTTCTCCCCGTACTCGTCCTGATGTGCGGGTCCTCAGCCCGGTACCACCAGTACCGGTACCACGCACAAGGCCTATAGTACGCCTTGAGAGTCCAGTATGCCCTGTTCCTTCTCCCCGCACTAGCCCTGAGAAGCGTGTTCCCAGCCCGATACCACCAGTGCCGGCACCACGCACTAGGCCTAATGTGCGTCTCCAGGGTCCAGTATGCCCTGTTCCTTCTCCCCGCACTAGCCCTGAGATGCGTGTCCCCAGCCCGGTGCCACCAGTCCCGGCACCACGCACCAGGCCTACAGTGCGCCTCAGCCGGCAGGAGTCTGCCGTCTGCACAGCGATGCCTGAACTGCCCGTCTGCCAAGCGCCATCTGAGCCATCCGTCTCCCCAGCGCCATCTGAGCCATCCGTCTCCCCAGCGCCATCTGAGCCATCCGTCTCCCCAGCGAAATCTGAGCCATCCGTCTCCCCAGCGCCATCTGAGCCATCCGTCTGCCATGAGCCTGCAAAGCCGCCCGTCTGCCATGAGCCTGCAAAGCCGCCCGTCTGCCATGAGCCTACTGAGCCGTCCGCCAGACAGGAGCCGCTAGAGCCGCCAGCCAGACAGGAGCCGCTAGAGCCGTCCGTCAGACAGGATCTGCCAGAGCCGCCAACCAGACAGGATCTGCCAGAGCCGCCAACCAGACAGGATCTGCCAGAGCCGCCAACCAGACAGGATCTGCCAGAGCCGCCAATCAGACAGGATCTGCCAGATCAGTCAGCCAGCCATGAGCAGCCAGATCCGTCAGCTAGCCATGAGCAGCCAGATCCGTCAGCTAGCCTTGAGCAGCCAGATCCGTCAGCTAGCCATGAGCAGCCAGATCCGTCAGCTAGCCATGAGCAGCCAGATCCGTCAGCTAGCCATGAGCAGCCAGATCCGTCAGCTAGCCATGAGCAGCCAGATCCGTCAGCTAGCCATGAGCAGCCAGATCCGTCAGCTAGCCATGAGCAGCCAGATCCGTCAGCCAGCCATGAGCAGCCAGATCCGTCAGCCAGCCATGAGCAGCCAGATCCGTCAGCCAGCCATGAGCAGCCAGATCCGTCAGCCAGCCATGAGCAGCCAGATCCGTCAGCCAGCCATGTGCAGCCAGATCCGTCAGCCAGCCATGAGCAGCCAGATCCGTCAGTTAGCTATGAGCAGCCAGATCTGTCAGCCAGTCATGGGCCGTCCCTCAGTCCGGAGCTGCAGTCCCTCAGTCCGGAGCTGCCATTCCTCAGTCCGGAGCTGCCATTCCTCAGTCCGGAGCTGCCCCTTATCCTGGTGCTGCCCCTTATCCTGGTGCTGCCCCTTACCCTGGTACTGCCCCTTACCCTGGTACTGCCCCTGACCCTGGTACTGCCCCTGACCCTGGTACTGCCCCTTACCCTGGTACTGCCCCTTACCCTGGTACTGCCCCTTAGTCCGGAGCTGCCCCTTAGTCCGGAACTGCCCCTTAATGCTATGGGGTTAATGTGGAGGGGGGTCATTTGGAGGAAGCTAAGGAGGCGGTTAGGGACTATGGTGACGTGGGGACCACAACCAGAGCCGGAGCCGCCACCGTGGATGGAAGCCCACCCAGACCCTCCCCTAGACTGTGTAATGGTGCGCCCGGAGTTCGCACCTTAAGGGGGGGGTTATGTCACGCCCTGGCCTTAGTATTCTTTGTTTTCTTTATTATTTTAGTTAGGTCAGGGTGTGACATGGGGAATGTTTGTGTTTTGTCGGTTTTGGGTGATTATATGGAAAAGGGGGTGTTGGGTGTATTGTATGGGTTTGTGTGTAGTGCATGTGTCTAGCGTTGTCTATGTTGGTTTAGTTGTTTAGGAGAGTCTATGGTTGCCTGAATGAGTTCCCAATTAGAGACAGCTGATTTCTGTTGTCTCTGATTGGGAGCCATATTTAGGGTAGCCATAGGCTTTCATGTGATGTGGGTAATTGTCTATGTAGAACGTTTGTAGCCTGTGTGTGTATGTGCACAACGTTTATTAGCTTCACGATCGTTTGTTGTTTTTTTTGTTAGTTTGTATTAAGTGTTTCGTGTTTATTTTTCGTCATCTTTTAAAATAAAAGAAGATGGCTTACTTTCCAAATGCTGCGTTTTGGTCCATCAATCCGCCACACGATCGTGACAGTACTCTTCCTCCTCCTCGGACGAGGAGAGGAGAGAGGGATTGGTGGACCAATACGCAGCGAGGTATGTTGACATAATGAATTTATTAAGTTAAACGACAAAACACGAAAACAAACACTGGGAAGGATTACAAAATAACAAAAAAACGAATGTAGATGTAGACTGACCTAAACCATGAGTACTTACATAAAACACGAAGCACGTAGGAACAGGTACAGACTATGACAAACGAACGAACAAACGCTACAGTCCCGTGTGGTGCAGACACAGACACAGACACGGACGACAATCACCCACAAACAAACAGTGAGAACAACCTACCTTAATATGACTCTCAATCAGAGGAAATGCCAAACACCTGCCTCTAATTGAGAGCCATACCAGGCAACCCTTTAACCCAACATAGAAACACAACACATAGAAATGCCCACCCAGCTCACGCCCTGACCAATAAACACATACAAAACAAGAGAAAACAGGTCAGGAACGTGACAACTCCACAATATTGACCAAATGACAGAGTGAAAAAGAAGGAATCCTGTACAGACTAAAAATATTCCAAAACATGCATCCTGTTAAAAGTAAGGCACTAAAGTAAAACTGCAAAAAATATGTCAAAGAAATGAACTTTATGTCCTGAATACAAAGTGTTATGTTTAGGAAAAATTCAACACAACACATCACTGAGTACCACTCTTCATATTTTCAGGCATGGCGGTGGCTGCATCATGTTATGGGTATGCTTGTCATCGGCAAGGACTAGCGAGTTTTGGGGGGGATAAATTAAGGGAATAGAGCTAAGCACAGGCAAAATCCTAGAGGAAAAACTGGTTCAGTCTGCTTTCCACCAGACACTGGGAGACAAATTCACCTTTCAGCAGGACATTAACCTAAAACGTAAGGCCAATTATACACTGGAGTTGCTTATCAAGACGAATGTTCCTAAGTGGGCTAGTTACAATTTTGATTTAAATCGACTTGAAAATGTCTGTCTAGCAATGATCAACAACCAACTTGACAGAGCTTGAAGAATGTGCAAATATTGTACAATCCAGATGTGCAAAGCTCTTTTAAAGACCTACCCAGAAAGATTTACAGCTGTAATCACTGCCAAAGGTGATTCTAACATGTATTGATTGACTCAGGAGTGTGAATACTTATGTAAATGAGATATTTCTCTATTTCGTTATAAATACATTTGCAAAAATTTCTAAAAACATGTTTTCACTTTGTCATTATGAGGTATTGTGATGTCATTATGAGGTATTGTGATGTCATTATGAGGTATTGTGTGTAGATGGGTGAGAAAAAAAATCTATTGAATCCATTTTGAATTCAGGCTGTAACACAACAAAATGTGTAATAATTCAAGATGTTTGAATACTTTCTAAATGCACTGTGCATGCAGTGAGAGGAGGTGGCTAAAGCACATGATCTGGGACCAGGCTGTAACATAGAGAAGATTTGGCTGTATCACATAGCTACAGATCTGGAACCAGGCTATAACATAGAGAGAAGATTTGGCTGTATCAGATAGCTACAGATCTGGGACCAGGCTATAACATAGAGAAAAGAGACATGTCTCGGTATGTAAAAAAATAAAAAATAAAATAAAATTTAAAAAATGTGTGCACTCTACTGTAAGTCGCTCTGGATAAGAGCGTCTGCTAAATTACTAAAATGTAAATGTAAATGTAGAAAAGAGTTAGCTACATGACATAGCTACAGATCTGAGACCAGGCTAATCCTAAAGCTTTCCACTCTCTAGATACTGAATGTGTCCTCACATAGAAGCCCCTTTGTGCCTTTGGCTCATTACATTTAGTTCCAGGATTCAGTGAAATGCCATGAATCCATTCGATGTTGTGTGGAGACTGGTGTCCATGAGTCAAACTGTTAGTTTACAGCCACAGCATTATAAATAGATGAAAAATTGATCTGTGTATAATGCCACCAGGTTTCTCTCCTCTCCTCTCCTCTTCCTCTCCTCTTCCTCTCCTCTCCGCTCCTCTCCTCTCCTCTCCTCTCCTCTCCTCTCCTCTCCTCTCCTCTCTCTTCTCCTCTCCTCTCATAATGAGAAATTATTTATTTTCTCCCCAGTGAAATGATAGATAAACAGCAATGTTTTAATGATTGGAGCTACTTGTCTATCCTTGTAATTACATCAGCCGGGGTAGGGGCTGGTAGATTACACCGTCCAAGAACCAGCAAAACATTAGCATTGAAATTATTTATTCGTCTTATCACAGCTCGCACATGATGATTCATATTTTAGCCACTATGCTCTGGCAATATTAATGACCCAGTGTTTACAGCAGTGACAGAACACTAGTTTCTAGATGACTCTTATTGTATAATATTAATGACCCAGTGTTTACAGCAGTGACAGAACACTAGTTTCTAAATGACTCTTATTGTATAATATTAATGACCCAGTGTTTACAGCAGTGACAGAACACTAGTTTCTAGTTTTAAATGACTCTTATTGTATAATATTTATGGTCTGACTTTGTGATTAATTTGATCCATAATATGAAACATTGCCAAATAGTTGATGTCTAAATCAGAGGAGATTGGTGTCCAGACTAGAGCAGTCTAGTAGAGAGGAGACTGGTGTCCAGACTAGAGCAGTCTAGTAGAGAGGAGACTGGTGTCCAGACTAGAGCAGTCTAGTAGAGAGGAGACTGGTGTCCAGACTAGAGCAGTCTAGTAGAGAGGAGACTGGTGTCCAGACTAGAGCAGTCTAGTAGAGAGGAGACTGGTGTCCAGACTAGAGCAGTCTAGTAGAGAGGAGACTGGTGTCCAGACTAGAGCAGTCTAGTAGAGAGGAGACTGGTGTCCAGACTAGAGCAGTCTAGTAGAGAGGAGACTGGTGTCCAGACTAGAGCAGTCTAGTAGAGAGGAGACTGGTGTCCAGACTAGAGCAGTCTAGTACAGAGGAGACTGGTGTCCAGACTAGAGCAGTCTAGTAGAGAGGAGACTGGTGTCCAGACTAGAGCAGTCTAGTAGAGAGGAGACTGGTGTCCAGACTAGAGCAGTCTAATAGAGAGGAGACTGGTGTCCAGACTAGAGCGGTCTAATAGAGAGGAGACTGGTGTCCAGACTAGAGCAGTCTAATAGAGAGGAGACTGGTGTCCAGACTAGAGCAGTCTAGTAGAGAGGAGACTGGTGTCCAGACTAGAGCAGTCTAGTAGAGAGGAGACTGGTGTCCAGACTAGAGCAGTCTAGTAGAGAGGAGACTGGTGTCCAGACTAGAGCAGTCTAATAGAGAGGAGACTGGTGTCCAGACTAGAGCAGTCTAGTAGAGAGGAGACTGGTGTCCAGACTGGAGCAGTCTAATAGAGAGGAGACTGGTGTCCAGACTGGAGCAGTCTAGTAGAGAGGAGACTGGTGTCCAGACTAGAGCAGTCTAGTAGAGAGGAGACTGGTGTCCAGACTAGAGCAGTCTAGTAGAGAGGAGACTGGTGTCCAGACTAGAGCAGTCTAGTAGAGAGGAGACTGGTGTCCAGACTAGAGCAGTCTAGTAGAGAGGAGACTGGTGTCCAGACTAGAGCAGTCTAGTATCACTTTTTTTAAGGTAGCTGGGGCTGACAATAGGTGTGTGTGTCTCTGTGTGTGTGTGTGTGTGTGTGTCTCTCTCTCGCTCTCTCTCTCTCGCTCTCTCTCTCTCTCTCTCTCTCTCTCTCTGTATGTGTGTCCATGTGTGTGTGTGTGTGTGTGCGTGTGTGTGTGTGTGTGTGTGTGTGTGTGTGTCTATCTGTGTTTGTGTGTATGTGAGTGTATGTTAATGTGTGTGTGTCTCTCTCTGTGTGTGTCTCTATCTGTGTGTGTGTGTGTGTGTCTATCTGTGTCTACCTGTGTTTGTGTGTATATGTGTGTATGTTTATGTGTGTGTGTCTCTCTCTGTGTTTGTCTCTATCTGTGTGTGTGTGTGTGTGTGTGTGTGTGTGTGTGTGTGTGTGTGTGTGTGTGTGTGTGTGTGTGTGTGTGTGTGTGTGTGTGTGTGTGTGTGTGTGTGTGTGTGTGTGTGTGTGTGTGTGTGTGTGTGTGTGTGTGTGTGTGTGTGTGTGTGTGTGAATGTTAATGTGTGTGTGTGTGTATCTCTCACTGTGTTTTTGTGTGTGTGCATGTGTGTGTGTACAGTGCCAGTGAAGTTTCATAATGACTGTTTATCTTAAGGAAGCTCCTCTGACAGCCTTAGCAGCAGGAGTTTCATAATGAATGTTTATCTGAAGGAAGCTCCACTGACAGCCTTAGCAGCAGGAGTTTCATAATGAATGTTTATCTGAAGGAAGCTCCACTGACAGCCTTAGCAGCAGGAGTTTCATAATGAATGTTTATCTGAAGGAAGCTCCACTGACAGCCTTAGCAGCAGGAGTTTCATAATGAATGTTTATCTGAAGGAAGCTCCACTGACAGCCTTAGCAGCAGGAGTTTCATAATGAATGTTTATCTGAAGGAAGCTCCACTGACAGCCTTAGCAGCAGGAGTTTCATAATGAATGTTTATCTGAAGGAAGCTCCACTGACAGCCTTAGCAGCAGGAGTTTCATAATGAATGTTTATCTGAAGGAAGCTCCTCTGACAGCCTTAGCAGCAGGAGTTTCATAATGAATGTTTATCTGAAGGAAGCTCCTCTGACAGCCTTAGCATCAGGAGTTTCATAATGAATGTTTATCTGAAGGAAGCTTCACTGACAGCCTTAGCAGCAATAGTTTCATAATGAATGTTTATCTGAAGGAAGCTCCACTGACAGCCTTAGCAGCAGGAGTTTCATAATGAATGTTTATCTGAAGGAAGCTCCACTGACAGCCTTAGCAGCAGGAGTTTCATAATGAATGTTTATCTGAAGGAAGCTCCACTGACAGCCTTAGCAGCAGGAGTTTCATAATGAATGTTTATCTGAAGGAAGCTCCACTGACAGCCTTAGCAGCAGGAGTTTCATAATGAATGTTTATCTGAAGGAAGCTCCACTGACAGCCTTAGCAGCAGGAGTTTCATAGTGAATGTTTATCTGAAGGAAGCTCCTCTGACAGCCTTAGCAGCAGGAGTTTCATAATGAATGTTTATCTGAAGGAAGCTCCTCTGACAGCCTTAGCATCAGGAGTTTCATAATGAATGTTTATCTGAAGGAAGCTTCACTGACAGCCTTAGCAGCAATAGTTTCATAATGAATGTTTATCTGAAGGAAGCTCCACTGACAGCCTTAGCAGCAGGAGTTTCATAATGAATGTTTATCTGAAGGAAGCTCCACTGACAGCCTTAGCAGCAGGAGTTTCATAATGAATGTTTATCTGAAGGAAGCTCCACTGACAGCCTTAGCAGCAGGAGTTTCATAATGAATGTTTATCTGAAGGAAGCTCCTCTGACAGCCTTAGCAGCAGGAGTTTCATAATGAATGTTTATCTGAAGGAAGCTCCACTGACAGCCTTAGCAGCAGGAGTTTCATAATGAATGTTTATCTGAAGGAAGCTCCACTGACAGCCTTAGCAGCAGGAGTTTCATAATGAATGTTTATCTGAAGGAAGCTCCACTGACAGCCTTAGCAGCAGGAGTTTCATAATGAATGTTTATCTGAAGGAAGCTCCACTGACAGCCTTAGCAGCAGGAGTTTCATAATGAATGTTTATCTGAAGGAAGCTCCACTGACAGCCTTAGCAGCAGGAGTTTCATAGTGAATGTTTATCTGAAGGAAGCTCCTCTGACAGCCTTAGCAGCAGGAGTTTCATAATGAATGTTTATCTGAAGGAAGCTCCTCTGACAGCCTTAGCATCAGGAGTTTCATAATGAATGTTTATCTGAAGGAAGCTTCACTGACAGCCTTAGCAGCAATAGTTTCATAATGAATGTTTATCTGAAGGAAGCTCCACTGACAGCCTTAGCAGCAGGAGTTTCATAATGAATGTTTATCTGAAGGAAGCTCCACTGACAGCCTTAGCAGCAGGAGTTTCATAATGAATGTTTATCTGAAGGAAGCTCCACTGACAGCCTTAGCAGCAGGAGTTTCATAATGAATGTTTATCTGAAGGAAGCTCCTCTGACAGCCTTAGCAGCAGGAGTTTCATAATGAATGTTTATCTGAAGGAAGCTCCACTGACAGCCTTAGCAGCAGGAGTTTCATAATGAATGTTTATCTGAAGGAAGCTCCACTGACAGCCTTAGCAGCAGGAGTTTCATAATGAATGTTTATCTGAAGGAAGCTCCACTGACAGCCTTAGCAGCAGGAGTTTCATAATGAATGTTTATCTGAAGGAAGCTCCACTGACAGCCTTAGCAGCAGGAGTTTCATAATGAATGTTTATCTGAAGGAAGCTCCTCTGACAGCCTTAGCAGCAGGAGTTTCATAATGAATGTTTATCTGAAGGAAGCTCCACTGACAGGCTTAGCAGCCGGAGTTTCATAATGAATGTTTATCTGAAGGAAGCTCCTCTGACAGCCTTAGCAGCAGGAGTTTCATAATGAATGTTTATCTGAAGGAAGCTCCACTGACAGCCTTAGCAGCAGGAGTTTCATAATGAATGTTTATCTGAAGGAAGCTCCACTGACAGCCTTAGCAGCAGGAGTTTCATAATGAATGTTTATCTGAAGGAAGCTCCACTGACAGCCTTAGCAGCAGGAGTTTCATAATGAATGTTTATCTGAAGGAAGCTCCTCTGACAGCCTTAGCAGCAGGAGTTTCATAATGAATGTTTATCTGAAGGAAGCTCCTCTGACAGCCTTAGCATCAGGAGTTTCATAATGAATGTTTATCTGAAGGAAGCTTCACTGACAGCCTTAGCAGCAATAGTTTCATAATGAATGTTTATCTGAAGGAAGCTCCACTGACAGCCTTAGCAGCAGGAGTTTCATAATGAATGTTTATCTGAAGGAAGCTCCACTGACAGCCTTAGCAGCAGGAGTTTCATAATGAATGTTTATCTGAAGGAAGCTCCACTGACAGCCTTAGCAGCAGGAGTTTCATAATGAATGTTTATCTGAAGGAAGCTCCACTGACAGCCTTAGCAGCAGGAGTTTCATAATGAATGTTTATCTGAAGGAAGCTCCACTGACAGCCTTAGCAGCAGGAGTTTCATAGTGAATGTTTATCTGAAGGAAGCTCCTCTGACAGCCTTAGCAGCAGGAGTTTCATAATGAATGTTTATCTGAAGGAAGCTCCTCTGACAGCCTTAGCATCAGGAGTTTCATAATGAATGTTTATCTGAAGGAAGCTTCACTGACAGCCTTAGCAGCAATAGTTTCATAATGAATGTTTATCTGAAGGAAGCTCCACTGACAGCCTTAGCAGCAGGAGTTTCATAATGAATGTTTATCTGAAGGAAGCTCCACTGACAGCCTTAGCAGCAGGAGTTTCATAATGAATGTTTATCTGAAGGAAGCTCCACTGACAGCCTTAGCAGCAGGAGTTTCATAATGAATGTTTATCTGAAGGAAGCTCCACTGACAGCCTTAGCAGCAGGAGTTTCATAATGAATGTTTATCTGAAGGAAGCTCCACTGACAGCCTTAGCAGCAGGAGTTTCATAATGAATGTTTATCTGAAGGAAGCTCCTCTGACAGCCTTAGCAGCAGGAGTTTCATAATGAATGTTTATCTGAAGGAAGCTCCACTGACAGCCTTAGCAGCAGGAGTTTCATAATGAATGTTTATCTGAAGGAAGCTCCACTGACAGCCTTAGCAGCAGGAGTTTCATAATGAATGTTTATCTGAAGGAAGCTCCACTGACAGCCTTAGCAGCAGGAGTTTCATAATGAATGTTTATCTGAAGGAAGCTCCACTGACAGCCTTAGCAGCAGGAGTTTCATAATGAATGTTTATCTGAAGGAAGCTCCTCTGACAGCCTTAGCAGCAGGAGTTTCATAATGAATGTTTATCTGAAGGAAGCTCCACTGACAGGCTTAGCAGCAGGAGTTTCATAATGAATGTTTATCTGAAGGAAGCTCCTCTGACAGCCTTAGCAGCAGGAGTTTCATAATGAATGTTTATCTGAAGGAAGCTCCACTGACAGCCTTAGCAGCAGGAGTTTCATAATGAATGTTTATCTGAAGGAAGCTCCACTGACAGCCTTAGCAGCAGGAGTTTCATAATGAATGTTTATCTGAAGGAAGCTCCACTGACAGCCTTAGCAGCAGAAAGGTGAAAACAAGACAATACACTTTTTACAGATCTTTGTTTATGCATCAGGTTTTCTCTACTTGGGTGGGTGGGCTGACTTCAATTCAACAGAAACTTAACTTAGTTATTGTTATATAGATCCTGTTAAATTACACTGTTAAGTTAAAGTGTTCTAATTCCTAATTCTATGGTGATGATAAAGATGAATGGAATGGTCAGTTGAGTGAAAGCTCCATAGATGCGGTAAAGAGGTCATGCGAACTCGACCAAAACAATGGAATTGTCATGGAAACGCCTGGGGAAAGGCCGTGAGGAAAGATCTCAAGTCTCCTCATTTCCCCCCAGCAACATGATCCTACATTTATCTGATTGGTTATATGTGTATTTGACACTATGTTGAGGTGAAGATCAGAGTGTAATGCTGGTATGGAGGTCCACCCCAACACATGTTCATGTCATCGTCACCAATCAACTGCATTTAAAAAACACATTTGATTTGACCACCGAGTTCTGTATGTTAGCTATGCTAACCAGCTTATACGAACAGGAGTTAGCATTAAGCAGTCACTTCTTCTAAACCTGAAAAGGGAAAACTTTTACATGTTATGCAGCGAAACAGCCACATTTTTCCAAATTGGACTTAAGCAACCACGATGTGGTCCTTTTACAATACATAAATCATGACGGATTTGATTGATTTGAAAATCCACTTTGTTCAGATCAGATTTGTTGAATGTGCACCAGTCCGCATTACATTGACTCCCTTACCGCATCTATAGCTCTCAGTTAGCGTACATAGCATACAATTGCCTGTCAGTCAAAAAACATTTCTCAGCATACATCAATCAAGCAAATGTATTTATAAAGCCATTTCTACATCAGTAGATGTAATAAAGTGCTTATACAGAAACCCAGCCTAAAACCCCAGACAGCAAGCAATGCAGATGTAGAAGCACGGGTTACCTACTGCACTACAGCCATGCTAAGTGTTGTGATCCAGCTCAGAGCCACAGATATCCAAGTACTGATTATTTTGGTTCTGATCCAGTTGAGGAACAGCTGTATGGATAAAAGACTGCTATCAGTCCCAGACCCAAACGCTGGGCTACACTACTCTAATGACAGGTCTGGAACCAGTGTTCGGGCTCAGACAGGGATGTGGCTGTTGAGAGGTGTTATGCATGGCAGGTCTGAGAGCAGTATTAGTGGTCTGTTGAGAGGTGTTATGCATGGCAGGTCTGAGAGCAGTATTAGTGGTCTGTTGAGAGGTGTTATGCATGGCAGGTCTGAGAGCAGTATTAGTGGTCTGTTGAGAGGTGTTATGCATGGCAGGTCTGAGAGCAGTATTAGTGGTCTGTTGAGAGGTGTTATGCATGGCAGGTCTGAGAGCAGTATTAGTGGTCTGTTGAGAGGTGTAATTACAGAGGGTAATTGGTGTCATTCCCACTGTCACGGCCGGCTGCCTCTCATCGTGGTGGACAGGACCCCTGTCATA
>NC_074675.1:7953469-7975193 GCF_029448725.1 Salvelinus fontinalis
AGGGGTAGAATGGGCAGGCAGGGGTAGTTAGGGGTAGAATGGGAAGTCAGGGGGAGTTAGGGGTAGAATGGGCAGGCAGGGGGAGTTAGGGGTAGAATGGGAAGGCAGGGGGAGTTAGGGGTAGAATGGGAAGGCAGGGGAGTTAGGGGTAGAATGGGAAGGCAGGGGAGTTAGGGGTAGAATGGGAGGGCAGGGGGAGTTAGGGGTAGAATGGGCAGGCAGGGGGAGTTAGGGGTAGAATGGGAAGGCAGGGGGAGTTAGGGGTAGAATGGGAGGGCAGGGGGAGTTAGGGGTAGAATGGGAGGGCAGGGGGAGTTAGGGGTAGAATGGGAAGGCAGGGGGAGTTAGGGGTAGAATGGGAAGGCAGGGGGAGTTAGGGGTAGAATGGGAGGGCAGGGGGAGTTAGGGGTAGAATGGGAAGGCAGGGGGAGTTAGGGGTAGAATGGGAAGGCAGGAGGAGTGTTACGCACGCCTCTGAGAAGAGGGAACGCAACTCCCTGCTACAACTCAACTCTGAAGTGCAAGAGGTATGGACTGTAGGTGCGAGTAAGGATGACACAAAAGCAGAATTTACCGTTTACTAGAATTTATTTTCTTACACGGTAATATGGGGAAAAGGGGCTGGACGGACCCAAAGCAAAGAAAATAAATATCAAAGTTCCCCCTCTCCTATCTAACCTGCCTACCCACTTAACTTACCTAACTTAACACCGCCTGGTGCCCTAACCAAAATACAGGGGGTGGTCCGCCCAGGTCTTACCTAGTGTGCCTAGACAGTAAATATACTACGGGTATATGTATGCCCTCGGGCCTCTTGCCTAAGCACTCCCAAAGTGCCTTCTCCTTCCCCCCTGGGAACAAATGAAACAGAGTAATTATTAATGATTTCACAAACACAGGACATAGAAAAACTGCTACCAACAACAGTACATACCACACTTCCTGATACACAACCCACATTATATCACAATCCAATTTTTCTCTCTCAATCTCCAAATCTCTACTCCAAATCTCATCTCCTCTCTCTCCCTTTACTCTCAATCTCAATCTTGGGCAGAACACTGGCTTTTATCTTCAGGTGGCAATGGTGACTAGAGTCAGCTGCTTCTTGACGAGGGGGCGGGGTCAGCTCCAATCACCAATTAGCCTGGGGTTGACCAATCAGCTGGTTGGAGAGTACTTCAGGAAGCCATCTCCTGAAACACACACACTAAAATACAAAACAGAACACAGAAACTGGGGAACGTAACAAGGAGATAGGGGTAGAATGGGAAGGCAGGGGGAGTTAGGTGTAGAATGGGAAGGCAGGGGGAGTTAGGGGTAGAATGGGAAGGCAGGGGGAGTTAGGGGTAGAATGGGAAGGCAGGGGGAGTTAGGGGTAGAATGGGAAGGCAGGGGGAGTTAGGGGTAGAATGGGAAGGCAGGGGGAGTTAGGGGTAGAATGGGAAGGCAGGGGGAGTTAGGGGTAGAATGGGAAGGCAGGGGAGTTAGGGGTAGAATGGGAAGGCAGGGGGAGTTAGGGGTAGAATGGGAAGGCAGGGGAGTTAGGGGTAGAATGGGCAGGCAGGGGGAGTTAGGGGTAGAATGGGAAGGCAGGGGGAGTTAGGGGTAGAATGGGTAGGCAGGAGGAGATAGGGGTGTAATGGGAAGGCAGGGGGAGTTAGGGGTAGAATGGGCAGGCAGGGGGAGTTATGGGGAGGTGGGGTTAGTCTCACACACCCGGCAGCTCTTAGCAGCACATCTGTCTGTGCATTTCACCACCATTAGTGATAATGTAAACACCCACACGCCTCAATGTGTGACTGACTGAACGAAAGAGAGAAGCGGAGATGGAGAGTGAGAAAGGAGAGAGAGAGAGACATGCAGAGAGATATAGAGACAGAGAGAGAGAGAGAGAGAGAGAGAGAGAGAGAGAGAGAGAGAGAGAGAGAGAGAGAGAGAGAGAGAGTGTGAAGGAGGATATGAGCCAGCTGGTATGGACTATGTTCTCAGAGAGAGAGAGAGCGGTGGAGAGGAGGGGAGGAGAGGGAGTGTGAAGGAGGATATGAGCCAGCTGGTATGGACTATGTTCTCAGAGAGAGAGAGAGCGGTGGAGAGGAGAGGAGGAGAGGGAGTGTGAAGGAGGATATGAGCCAGCTGGTATGGACTATGTTCTCAGAGAGAGAGAGAGAGCGGCGGAGAGGAGGGGAGGAGAGGAAGTGTGAAGGAGGATATGAGCCAGCTGATATGGACTATGTTCTCAGAGAGAGAGAGAGAGCGGCGGAGAGGAGGGGAGGAGAGGAAGTGTGAAGGAGGATATGAGCCAGCTGGTATGGACTATGTTCTCAGAGAGAGAGAGAGCGGTGGATAGGAGGGGAGGGGCGGTGAAGGAGGATAGGAGACAGCTGGTATGGATTGTATGTTCTCAGAGAGAGAGGCATGGGTATAGTGTGGTAACCCTGGTCTGTTCCTGGTCTGTTGTTAGTTGTTAACGTAGGAGGATGTGAGATCAGAGATATTCCTCAATGTTTTGGCACAGACAAACATACACACACACCAACACTCTACGCTTTAATGAATGTTTGTTCCTAGAGATAAGCAAGACTGCCAATGAATCTGACACATTCACCAATATTTTCTATATTTTGCTGTGTGTGTGTGTGTGTGTGTGTGTGTGTGTGTGTGTGTGTGTGTGTGTGTGTGTGTGTGTGTGTGTGTGTGTGTGTGTGTGTGTGTGTGTGTGTGTGTGTGTGTGTGTGTGTGTGTGTGTGTGTGTTTGAGCCAGAGTGTGTTGTTTCGCCTGCTCATATTTTTCTCTGGGGAAATTAAAAGTGATCACAATCTCACTGTCTCTGTAAACAGAGTTTATCACTCAGAGAGAGCGAGAGAGAGCGAGAGAGCGAGAGAGCGAGAGAGAGAGAGAGAGAGAGAGAGAGAGAGAGAGAGAGAGAGAGAGAGAGTATTTTGAATGGAGTTGTTCCATTGCAGCCTGTGTTATTATCCTAAGATCTATATTCTTCTGACTTTATGATAATGATATACATTATAATCCGTTGGTCTCAGCAGATATTACATCTCCCGGTGAAAAGGAACTGCTGTTATCTACACTATATGTGTTTATGATAAAAGCTTGGATTTGTGCCACAGAAAGTTAATATTTCTCAGTAATTGTATTTGTTCTCATATGGACGTAAGAGGAGGTTTGAATAGAAGAGGGTGAACAGTCGTCTCTGACGTAGGAGGAGGTTTGAATAGAAGAGGGTGAACAGTCGTCTCTGACGTAGCAGGAGGTTTGAATAGAAGACGGTGAACAGTCGTCTCTGACACAGGAGGAGGTTTGAATAGAAGACGGTGAACAGTCGTCTCTGACGTAGGAGGAGGTTTGAATAGAAGAGGGTGAACAGTCGTCTCTGACGTAGGAGGAGGTTTGAATAGAAGAGGGTGAACAGTCATCTCTGACGTTGCAGGAGGTTTGAATAGAAGAGGGTGAACAGTCGTCTCTGACGTAGGAGGAGGTTTGAATAGAAGAGGGTGAACAGTCGTCTCTGACGTAGGAGGAGGTTTGAATAGAAGAGGGTGAACAGTCCTCTCTGACGTAGCAGGAGGTTTGAATAGAAGAGAGTGAACAGTCGTCTCTGACGTAGCAGGAGGTTTGAATAGAAGAGGGTGAACAGTCGTCTCTGACGTAGGAGGAGGTTTGAATAGAAGAGGGTGAACAGTCGTCTCTGACGTAGCAGGAGGTTTGAATAGAAGAGGGTGAACAGTCGTCTCTGACGTAGCAGGAGGTTTGAATAGAAGAGGGTGAACAGTCGTCTCTGACGTAGGAGGAGGTTTGAATAGAAGAGGGTGAACAGTCGTCTCTGACGTAGCAGGAGGTTTGAATAGAAGAGGGTGAACAGTCGTCTCTGACGTAGGAGGAGGTTTGAATAGAAGAGGGTGAACAGTCTTCTCTGACGTAGCAGGAGGTTTGAATAGAAGAGGCTGAACAGTCGTCTCTGACATAGGAGGAGGCTTGAATAGAAGAGGGTGAACAGTCGTCTCTGATGTAGGAGGAGGTTTGAATAGAAGAGGGTGAACAGTCGTCTCTGACGTAGCAGGAGGTTTGAATAGAAGAGGGTGAACAGTCGTCTCTGACGTAGGAGGAGGTTTGAATAGAAGAGGGTGAACAGTCACCTCTGACGTTGCAGGAGGTTTGAATAGAAGAGGGTGAACAGTCGTCTCTGACGTAGCAGGAGGTTTGAATAGAAGAGGGTGAACAGTCGTCTCTGACGTAAGAGGAGGTTTGAATAGAAGAGGGTGAACAGTCGTCTCTGACGTAAGAGGAGGTTTGAATAGAAGAGGGTGAACAGTCGTCTCTGACGTAGGAGGAGGTTTGAATAGAAGAGGGTCAACAGTCGTCTCTGACGTAGGAGGAGGTTTGAATAGAAGAGGGTCAACAGTCGTCTCTGACGTAGGAGGAGGTTTGAATAGAAGAGGGTGAACAGTTGTCTCTGACATAGGAGGAGGTTTGAATAGAAGAGGGTGAACAGTCACCTCTGACGTTGCAGGAGGTTTGAATAAAAGAGGGTGAACAGTCGTCTCTGACGTAGGAGGAGGTTTGAATAGAAGAGGGTCAACAGTCGTCTCTGACGTAGGAGGAGGTTTGAATAGAAGAGGGTGAACAGTCGTCTCTGACGTAGGAGGAGGTTTGAATAGAAGAGGGTGGACAGTCGTCTCTGACGTAGGATGAGGTTTGAATAGAAGAGGGTGAACAGTCGTCTCTGACGTTGCAGGAGGTTTGAATAGAAGAGGGTGAACAGTCGTCTCTGACGTAGGAGGAGGTTTGAGTAGAAGAGGGTGAACAGTCGTCTCTGACGTAGGAGGAGGTTTGAATAAAAGAGGGTGAACAGTCGTCTCTGACGTAGGAGGAGGTTTGAGTAGAAGAGGGTGAACAGTCGTCTCTGACGTTGCAGGAGGTTTGAATAGAAGAGGGTGAACAGTCGTCTCTGACGTAGGAGAAGGTTTGAGTAGAAGAGGGTGAACAGTCATCTCTGACGTAGGAGGAGGTTTGAATAAAAGAGGGTGAACAGTCGTCTCTGACGTAGGAGGAGGTTCAAATAGAAGCGGGTGAACAGTCGTCTCTGACGTAGGAGGAGGTTTGAATAGAAGAGGGTGAACAGTCGTCTCTGACGTAGCAGGAGGTTTGAATAGAAGACGGTGAACAGTCGTCTCTGACGTAGCAGGAGGTTTGAATAGAAGAGGGTGAACAGTCGTCTCTGACGTAGCAGGAGGTTTGAATAGAAGAGGGTGAACAGTCGTCTCTGACGTAGCAGGAGGTTTGAATAGAAGAGGGTCAACAGTCGTCTCTGACGTAGGAGGAGGTTTGAATAAAAGAGGGTGAACAGTCGTCTCTGACGTAGGAGGAGGTTCAAATAGAAGAGGGTGAACAGTCGTCTCTGACGTAGCAGGAGGTTTGAATAGAAGAGGCTGAACAGTCGTCTCTGACGTAGGAGGAGGTTTGAATAGAAGAGTGTGAACAGTCGTCTCTGACGTAGGAGGAGGTTTGAATAGAAGAGGGTCAACAGTCGTCTCTGACGTAGGAGGAGGTTTGAATAGAAGAGGGTGAACAGTCGTCTCTGACGTAAGAGGAGGTTTGAATAGAAGAGGGTGAACAGTCGTCTCTGACGTAGGAGGAGGTTTGAGTAGAAGAGGGTGAACAGTCGTCTCTGACGTAGGAGGAGGTTTGAATAAAAGAGGGTGAACAGTCGTCTCTGACGTAGGAGGAGGTTCAAATAGAAGCGGGTGAACAGTCGTCTCTGACGTAGGAGGAGGTTTGAATAGAAGAGGGTGAACAGTCGTCTCTGACGTAGCAGGAGGTTTGAATAGAAGAGGGTGAACAGTCATCTCTGACGTAGCAGGAGGTTTGAATAGAAGAGGGTGAACAGTCGTCTCTGACGTAGCAGGAGGTTTGAATAGAAGAGGGTGAACAGTCGTCTCTGACGTAGCAGGAGGTTCAAATAGAAGCGGGTGAACAGTCGTCTCTGACGTAGGAGGAGGTTTGAATAGAAGAGGGTGAACAGTCGTCTCTGACGTAGCAGGAGGTTTGAATAGAAGAGGGTGAACAGTCGTCTCTGACGTAGCAGGAGGTTTGAATAGAAGAGGGTGAACAGTTGTCTCTGACGTAGCAGGAGGTTTGAATAGAAGAGGGTGAACAGTCGTCTCTGACGTAGGAGGAGGTTCAAATAGAAGCGGGTGAACAGTCGTCTCTGACGTAGGAGGAGGTTTGAATAGAAGAGGGTGAACAGTCGTCTCTGACGTAGCAGGAGGTTTGAATAGAAGAGGGTGAACAGTCGTCTCTGACGTAGCAGGAGGTTTGAATAGAAGAGGGTGAACAGTCGTCTCTGACGTAGCAGGAGGTTTGAATAGAAGAGGGTGAACAGTCGTCTCTGACGTAGGAGGAGGTTTGAATAGAAGAGGGTGAACAGTCGTCTCTGACGTAGGAGGAGGTTTGAATAGAAGATGGTGAACAGTCGTCTCTGACGTAGCAGGAGGTTTGAATAGAAGAGGGTGAACAGTCACCTCTGACGTAGCAGGAGGTTTGAATAGAAGAGGGTCAACAGTCGTCTCTGACGTAGCAGGAGGTTTGAATAGAAGAGGGTGAACAGTCGTCTCTGACGTAAGAGGAGGTTTGAATAGAAGAGGGTGAACAGTCGTCTCTGACGTTGGATGAGGTTTGAATAGAAGAGGGTGAACAGTCGTCTCTGACGTAGCAGGAGGTTTGAATAGAAGAGGGTGAACAGTCGTCTCTGACTTTGGAGGAGGTTTGAATAGAAGAGGGTGAACAGTCGTCTCTGACGTAGCAGGAGGTTTGAATAGAAGAGGGTGAACAGTCGTCTCTGACGTTGCAGGAGGTTTGAATAGAAGAGGGTGAACAGTCGTCTCTGACGTAGCAGGAGGTTTGAATAGAAGAGGGTCAACAGTCGTCTCTGACGTAGGAGGAGGTTTGAATAGAAGAGGGTGAACAGTCGTCTCTGACGTAAGAGGAGGTTTGAATAGAAGAGGGTGAACAGTCGTCTCTGACGTAGGAGGAGGTTTGAGTAGAAGAGGGTGAACAGTCGTCTCTGACGTAGGAGGAGGTTTGAATAAAAGAGGGTGAACAGTCGTCTCTGACGTAGGAGGAGGTTCAAATAGAAGCGGGTGAACAGTCGTCTCTGACGTAGGAGGAGGTTTGAATAGAAGAGGGTGAACAGTCGTCTCTGACGTAGCAGGAGGTTTGAATAGAAGAGGGTGAACAGTCATCTCTGACGTAGCAGGAGGTTTGAATAGAAGAGGGTGAACAGTCGTCTCTGACGTAGCAGGAGGTTTGAATAGAAGAGGGTGAACAGTCGTCTCTGACGTAGCAGGAGGTTCAAATAGAAGCGGGTGAACAGTCGTCTCTGACGTAGGAGGAGGTTTGAATAGAAGAGGGTGAACAGTCGTCTCTGACGTAGCAGGAGGTTTGAATAGAAGAGGGTGAACAGTCGTCTCTGACGTAGCAGGAGGTTTGAATAGAAGAGGGTGAACAGTTGTCTCTGACGTAGCAGGAGGTTTGAATAGAAGAGGGTGAACAGTCGTCTCTGACGTAGGAGGAGGTTCAAATAGAAGCGGGTGAACAGTCGTCTCTGACGTAGGAGGAGGTTTGAATAGAAGAGGGTGAACAGTCGTCTCTGACGTAGCAGGAGGTTTGAATAGAAGAGGGTGAACAGTCGTCTCTGACGTAGCAGGAGGTTTGAATAGAAGAGGGTGAACAGTCGTCTCTGACGTAGCAGGAGGTTTGAATAGAAGAGGGTGAACAGTCGTCTCTGACGTAGGAGGAGGTTTGAATAGAAGAGGGTGAACAGTCGTCTCTGACGTAGGAGGAGGTTTGAATAGAAGATGGTGAACAGTCGTCTCTGACGTAGCAGGAGGTTTGAATAGAAGAGGGTGAACAGTCACCTCTGACGTAGCAGGAGGTTTGAATAGAAGAGGGTCAACAGTCGTCTCTGACGTAGCAGGAGGTTTGAATAGAAGAGGGTGAACAGTCGTCTCTGACGTAAGAGGAGGTTTGAATAGAAGAGGGTGAACAGTCGTCTCTGACGTTGGATGAGGTTTGAATAGAAGAGGGTGAACAGTCGTCTCTGACGTAGCAGGAGGTTTGAATAGAAGAGGGTGAACAGTCGTCTCTGACTTTGGAGGAGGTTTGAATAGAAGAGGGTGAACAGTCGTCTCTGACGTAGCAGGAGGTTTGAATAGAAGAGGGTGAACAGTCGTCTCTGACGTTGCAGGAGGTTTGAATAGAAGAGGGTGAACAGTCGTCTCTGACGTAGCAGGAGGTTTGAATAGAAGAGGGTGAACAGTCGTCTCTGACGTAAGAGGAGGTTTGAATAGAAGAGGGTGAACAGTCGTCTCTGACGTAAGAGGAGGTTTGAATAGAAGAGGGTGGACAGTCGTCTCTGACGTAGGAGGAGGTTTGAATAGAAGAGTGTGAACAGTCGTCTCTGACGTAGGAGGAGGTTTGAATAGAAGAGGGTCAACAGTCGTCTCTGACGTAGGAGGAGGTTTGAATAGAAGAGGGTCAACAGTCGTCTCTGACGTAGGAGGAGGTTTGAATAGAAGAGGGTGAACAGTTGTCTCTGACATAGGAGGAGGTTTGAATAGAAGAGGGTGAACAGTCACCTCTGACGTTGCAGGAGGTTTGAATAAAAGAGGGTGAACAGTCGTCTCTGACGTAGGAGGAGGTTTGAATAGAAGAGGGTCAACAGTCGTCTCTGACGTAGGAGGAGGTTTGAATAGAAGAGGGTGAACAGTCGTCTCTGACGTAGGAGGAGGTTTGAATAGAAGAGGGTGGACAGTCGTCTCTGACGTAGGATGAGGTTTGAATAGAAGAGGGTGAACAGTCGTCTCTGACGTTGCAGGAGGTTTGAATAGAAGAGGGTGAACAGTCGTCTCTGACGTAGGAGGAGGTTTGAGTAGAAGAGGGTGAACAGTCGTCTCTGACGTAGGAGGAGGTTTGAATAAAAGAGGGTGAACAGTCGTCTCTGACGTAGGAGGAGGTTTGAGTAGAAGAGGGTGAACAGTCGTCTCTGACGTTGCAGGAGGTTTGAATAGAAGAGGGTGAACAGTCGTCTCTGACGTAGGAGAAGGTTTGAGTAGAAGAGGGTGAACAGTCATCTCTGACGTAGGAGGAGGTTTGAATAAAAGAGGGTGAACAGTCGTCTCTGACGTAGGAGGAGGTTCAAATAGAAGCGGGTGAACAGTCGTCTCTGACGTAGGAGGAGGTTTGAATAGAAGAGGGTGAACAGTCGTCTCTGACGTAGCAGGAGGTTTGAATAGAAGACGGTGAACAGTCGTCTCTGACGTAGCAGGAGGTTTGAATAGAAGAGGGTGAACAGTCGTCTCTGACGTAGCAGGAGGTTTGAATAGAAGAGGGTGAACAGTCGTCTCTGACGTAGCAGGAGGTTTGAATAGAAGAGGGTCAACAGTCGTCTCTGACGTAGGAGGAGGTTTGAATAAAAGAGGGTGAACAGTCGTCTCTGACGTAGGAGGAGGTTCAAATAGAAGCGGGTGAACAGTCGTCTCTGACGTAGCAGGAGGTTTGAATAGAAGAGGCTGTACAGTCGTCTCTGACGTAGGAGGAGGTTTGAATAGAAGAGTGTGAACAGTCGTCTCTGACGTAGGAGGAGGTTTGAATAGAAGAGGGTCAACAGTCGTCTCTGACGTAGGAGGAGGTTTGAATAGAAGAGGGTGAACAGTCGTCTCTGACGTAAGAGGAGGTTTGAATAGAAGAGGGTGAACAGTCGTCTCTGACGTAGGAGGAGGTTTGAGTAGAAGAGGGTGAACAGTCGTCTCTGACGTAGGAGGAGGTTTGAATAAAAGAGGGTGAACAGTCGTCTCTGACGTAGCAGGAGGTTCAAATAGAAGCGGGTGAACAGTCGTCTCTGACGTAGGAGGAGGTTTGAATAGAAGAGGGTGAACAGTCGTCTCTGACGTAGCAGGAGGTTTGAATAGAAGAGGGTGAACAGTCATCTCTGACGTAGCAGGAGGTTTGAATAGAAGAGGGTGAACAGTCGTCTCTGACGTAGCAGGAGGTTTGAATAGAAGAGGGTGAACAGTCGTCTCTGACGTAGCAGGAGGTTCAAATAGAAGCGGGTGAACAGTCGTCTCTGACGTAGGAGGAGGTTTGAATAGAAGAGGGTGAACAGTCGTCTCTGACGTAGCAGGAGGTTTGAATAGAAGAGGGTGAACAGTCGTCTCTGACGTAGCAGGAGGTTTGAATAGAAGAGGGTGAACAGTTGTCTCTGACGTAGCAGGAGGTTTGAATAGAAGAGGGTGAACAGTCGTCTCTGACGTAGGAGGAGGTTCAAATAGAAGCGGGTGAACAGTCGTCTCTGACGTAGGAGGAGGTTTGAATAGAAGAGGGTGAACAGTCGTCTCTGACGTAGCAGGAGGTTTGAATAGAAGAGGGTGAACAGTCGTCTCTGACGTAGCAGGAGGTTTGAATAGAAGAGGGTGAACAGTCGTCTCTGACGTAGCAGGAGGTTTGAATAGAAGAGGGTGAACAGTCGTCTCTGACGTAGGAGGAGGTTTGAATAGAAGAGGGTGAACAGTCGTCTCTGACGTAGGAGGAGGTTTGAATAGAAGATGGTGAACAGTCGTCTCTGACGTAGCAGGAGGTTTGAATAGAAGAGGGTGAACAGTCACCTCTGACGTAGCAGGAGGTTTGAATAGAAGAGGGTCAACAGTCGTCTCTGACGTAGCAGGAGGTTTGAATAGAAGAGGGTGAACAGTCGTCTCTGACGTAAGAGGAGGTTTGAATAGAAGAGGGTGAACAGTCGTCTCTGACGTTGGATGAGGTTTGAATAGAAGAGGGTGAACAGTCGTCTCTGACGTAGCAGGAGGTTTGAATAGAAGAGGGTGAACAGTCGTCTCTGACTTTGGAGGAGGTTTGAATAGAAGAGGGTGAACAGTCGTCTCTGACGTAGCAGGAGGTTTGAATAGAAGAGGGTGAACAGTCGTCTCTGACGTTGCAGGAGGTTTGAATAGAAGAGGGTGAACAGTCGTCTCTGACGTAGCAGGAGGTTTGAATAGAAGAGGGTCAACAGTCGTCTCTGACGTAGGAGGAGGTTTGAATAGAAGAGGGTGAACAGTCGTCTCTGACGTAAGAGGAGGTTTGAATAGAAGAGGGTGAACAGTCGTCTCTGACGTAGGAGGAGGTTTGAGTAGAAGAGGGTGAACAGTCGTCTCTGACGTAGGAGGAGGTTTGAATAAAAGAGGGTGAACAGTCGTCTCTGACGTAGGAGGAGGTTCAAATAGAAGCGGGTGAACAGTCGTCTCTGACGTAGGAGGAGGTTTGAATAGAAGAGGGTGAACAGTCGTCTCTGACGTAGCAGGAGGTTTGAATAGAAGAGGGTGAACAGTCATCTCTGACGTAGCAGGAGGTTTGAATAGAAGAGGGTGAACAGTCGTCTCTGACGTAGCAGGAGGTTTGAATAGAAGAGGGTGAACAGTCGTCTCTGACGTAGCAGGAGGTTCAAATAGAAGCGGGTGAACAGTCGTCTCTGACGTAGGAGGAGGTTTGAATAGAAGAGGGTGAACAGTCGTCTCTGACGTAGCAGGAGGTTTGAATAGAAGAGGGTGAACAGTCGTCTCTGACGTAGCAGGAGGTTTGAATAGAAGAGGGTGAACAGTTGTCTCTGACGTAGCAGGAGGTTTGAATAGAAGAGGGTGAACAGTCGTCTCTGACGTAGGAGGAGGTTCAAATAGAAGCGGGTGAACAGTCGTCTCTGACGTAGGAGGAGGTTTGAATAGAAGAGGGTGAACAGTCGTCTCTGACGTAGCAGGAGGTTTGAATAGAAGAGGGTGAACAGTCGTCTCTGACGTAGCAGGAGGTTTGAATAGAAGAGGGTGAACAGTCGTCTCTGACGTAGCAGGAGGTTTGAATAGAAGAGGGTGAACAGTCGTCTCTGACGTAGGAGGAGGTTTGAATAGAAGAGGGTGAACAGTCGTCTCTGACGTAGGAGGAGGTTTGAATAGAAGATGGTGAACAGTCGTCTCTGACGTAGCAGGAGGTTTGAATAGAAGAGGGTGAACAGTCACCTCTGACGTAGCAGGAGGTTTGAATAGAAGAGGGTCAACAGTCGTCTCTGACGTAGCAGGAGGTTTGAATAGAAGAGGGTGAACAGTCGTCTCTGACGTAAGAGGAGGTTTGAATAGAAGAGGGTGAACAGTCGTCTCTGACGTTGGATGAGGTTTGAATAGAAGAGGGTGAACAGTCGTCTCTGACGTAGCAGGAGGTTTGAATAGAAGAGGGTGAACAGTCGTCTCTGACTTTGGAGGAGGTTTGAATAGAAGAGGGTGAACAGTCGTCTCTGACGTAGCAGGAGGTTTGAATAGAAGAGGGTGAACAGTCGTCTCTGACGTTGCAGGAGGTTTGAATAGAAGAGGGTGAACAGTCGTCTCTGACGTAGCAGGAGGTTTGAATAGAAGAGGGTGAACAGTCGTCTCTGACGTAAGAGGAGGTTTGAATAGAAGAGGGTGAACAGTCGTCTCTGACGTAAGAGGAGGTTTGAATAGAAGAGGGTGGACAGTCGTCTCTGACGTAGGAGGAGGTTTGAATAGAAGAGTGTGAACAGTCGTCTCTGACGTAGGAGGAGGTTTGAATAGAAGAGGGTCAACAGTCGTCTCTGACGTAGGAGGAGGTTTGAATAGAAGAGGGTCAACAGTCGTCTCTGACGTAGGAGGAGGTTTGAATAGAAGAGGGTGAACAGTTGTCTCTGACATAGGAGGAGGTTTGAATAGAAGAGGGTGAACAGTCACCTCTGACGTTGCAGGAGGTTTGAATAAAAGAGGGTGAACAGTCGTCTCTGACGTAGGAGGAGGTTTGAATAGAAGAGGGTGAACAGTCGTCTCTGACGTAGGAGGAGGTTTGAATAGAAGAGGGTGGACAGTCGTCTCTGACGTAGGATGAGGTTTGAATAGAAGAGGGTGAACAGTCGTCTCTGACGTTGCAGGAGGTTTGAATAGAAGAGGGTGAACAGTCGTCTCTGACGTAGGAGGAGGTTTGAGTAGAAGAGGGTGAACAGTCGTCTCTGACGTAGGAGGAGGTTTGAATAAAAGAGGGTGAACAGTCGTCTCTGACGTAGGAGGAGGTTTGAGTAGAAGAGGGTGAACAGTCGTCTCTGACGTTGCAGGAGGTTTGAATAGAAGAGGGTGAACAGTCGTCTCTGACGTAGGAGAAGGTTTGAGTAGAAGAGGGTGAACAGTCATCTCTGACGTAGGAGGAGGTTTGAATAAAAGAGGGTGAACAGTCGTCTCTGACGTAGGAGGAGGTTCAAATAGAAGCGGGTGAACAGTCGTCTCTGACGTAGGAGGAGGTTTGAATAGAAGAGGGTGAACAGTCGTCTCTGACGTAGCAGGAGGTTTGAATAGAAGACGGTGAACAGTCGTCTCTGACGTAGCAGGAGGTTTGAATAGAAGAGGGTGAACAGTCGTCTCTGACGTAGCAGGAGGTTTGAATAGAAGAGGGTGAACAGTCGTCTCTGACGTAGCAGGAGGTTTGAATAGAAGAGGGTCAACAGTCGTCTCTGACGTAGGAGGAGGTTTGAATAAAAGAGGGTGAACAGTCGTCTCTGACGTAGGAGGAGGTTCAAATAGAAGCGGGTGAACAGTCGTCTCTGACGTAGCAGGAGGTTTGAATAGAAGAGGCTGTACAGTCGTCTCTGACGTAGGAGGAGGTTTGAATAGAAGAGTGTGAACAGTCGTCTCTGACGTAGGAGGAGGTTTGAATAGAAGAGGGTCAACAGTCGTCTCTGACGTAGGAGGAGGTTTGAATAGAAGAGGGTGAACAGTCGTCTCTGACGTAAGAGGAGGTTTGAATAGAAGAGGGTGAACAGTCGTCTCTGACGTAGGAGGAGGTTTGAGTAGAAGAGGGTGAACAGTCGTCTCTGACGTAGGAGGAGGTTTGAATAAAAGAGGGTGAACAGTCGTCTCTGACGTAGCAGGAGGTTCAAATAGAAGCGGGTGAACAGTCGTCTCTGACGTAGGAGGAGGTTTGAATAGAAGAGGGTGAACAGTCGTCTCTGACGTAGCAGGAGGTTTGAATAGAAGAGGGTGAACAGTCATCTCTGACGTAGCAGGAGGTTTGAATAGAAGAGGGTGAACAGTCGTCTCTGACGTAGCAGGAGGTTTGAATAGAAGAGGGTGAACAGTCGTCTCTGACGTAGCAGGAGGTTCAAATAGAAGCGGGTGAACAGTCGTCTCTGACGTAGGAGGAGGTTTGAATAGAAGAGGGTGAACAGTCGTCTCTGACGTAGCAGGAGGTTTGAATAGAAGAGGGTGAACAGTCGTCTCTGACGTAGCAGGAGGTTTGAATAGAAGAGGGTGAACAGTTGTCTCTGACGTAGCAGGAGGTTTGAATAGAAGAGGGTGAACAGTCGTCTCTGACGTAGGAGGAGGTTCAAATAGAAGCGGGTGAACAGTCGTCTCTGACGTAGGAGGAGGTTTGAATAGAAGAGGGTGAACAGTCGTCTCTGACGTAGCAGGAGGTTTGAATAGAAGAGGGTGAACAGTCGTCTCTGACGTAGCAGGAGGTTTGAATAGAAGAGGGTGAACAGTCGTCTCTGACGTAGCAGGAGGTTTGAATAGAAGAGGGTGAACAGTCGTCTCTGACGTAGGAGGAGGTTTGAATAGAAGATGGTGAACAGTCGTCTCTGACGTAGCAGGAGGTTTGAATAGAAGAGGGTGAACAGTCACCTCTGACGTAGCAGGAGGTTTGAATAGAAGAGGGTCAACAGTCGTCTCTGACGTAGCAGGAGGTTTGAATAGAAGAGGGTGAACAGTCGTCTCTGACGTAAGAGGAGGTTTGAATAGAAGAGGGTGAACAGTCGTCTCTGACGTTGGATGAGGTTTGAATAGAAGAGGGTGAACAGTCGTCTCTGACGTAGCAGGAGGTTTGAATAGAAGAGGGTGAACAGTCGTCTCTGACTTTGGAGGAGGTTTGAATAGAAGAGGGTGAACAGTCGTCTCTGACGTAGCAGGAGGTTTGAATAGAAGACGGTGAACAGTCACCTCTGACTTTGGAGGAGGTTTGAATAGAAGAGGGTGAACAGTCGTCTCTGACGTTGCAGGAGGTTTGAATAGAAGAGGGTGAACAGTCGTCTCTGACTTTGGAGGAGGTTTGAATAGAAGAGGGTGAACAGTCGTCTCTGACGTAGCAGGAGGTTTGAATAGAAGAGGGTGAACAGTCGTCTCTGACTTTGGAGGAGGTTTGAATAGAAGAGGGTGAACAGTCGTCTCTGACGTTGCAGGAGGTTTGAATAGAAGAGGGTGAACAGTCGTCTCTGACGTAGGAGGAGAGGGACATTATTTAATATGTTTCCTGTTCTTCTCTTTGTTACTGAAGCAGTTCTCCTGTGCTTCAGAGAAGTTAAAGTTAACAGTGGTTTAGTTCTGATATGTGGTGCCTGCATCCATCCTTAATATGCTCCTGTGTGTGGAACCCTCCTCTGAGATGGGCTTCTTTCTGAGACTTTGCCTTGACGCGTTTGGATGGGAAACTAGGTTATGAAAACTAAACTCTATGCATCTCAAGTTGTGATGTACTGATTTGATCTCTACGTGAGTGAATAATAAAATGGTACCACTGTGAAGCTTATCTGTATCAGGACAGCAATATACCCATCATGCAAATTTCAAGAGCAAAATCATGTATCATGTTTATTTCCCTCTCCAGTAATCATAAGACACGGTTTCTCTCTCTCCGTTGAGAGGGATTGATTGATACACCACCGCTATTGGATCTAAGCCACTGTGACAGTTGAATATGCAAATGTTTTTCTCTGTGGATGGATGTACTCCCTAAGTTCCTAGTCACTATTCCTCTCCCTCTCTCTCTCTCTCTCTCTCTCTCTCTCTCTCTCTCTCTCTCTCTCTCTCTCTCTCTCTCTCTCTCTCTCTCTCTCTCTCTCTCTCTCTCTCTCTCTCTCTCTCTCTCTCTCTCTCTCTCTCTCTCTCTCTCTCTCTTTCTTTCTTTCTTTCTTTCTTTCTTTCTTTCTTTCTTTCTCTCTCTCTCTCTCTCGCTCTCTTTCTCTCTCTTTCTTTCTTTCTTTCTTTCTTTCTTTCCCTCTCTCTCTGTCTCTCTGTCTCTCTCTCTGTCTCTGTCTCTTTCTCTGCCTCTGTCTCTGTCTCTCTGCCAATTCAATTTAAGGGGCTTTATTGGCATGGAAAACAAATGTTAACATTGCCAAAGCAAGTGAAATAGATCATAAAAAAGTGTGATAAACAATGTAAAATTAACAGTAAACGTTACACTAAAAAAGTTACAAAAATGTCATATTATGTATATATACAGTCTTGTAACGATGAGGAAATAGTACAAAAGGGAAAATAAATGAACATAAATTTGGGTTGTATTTACAATGGTGTTTGTTCTTCACTGGTCGCCCTTTTTTTGTGGCAACAGGTCACTAATAATATGGTCATACATTTGGCAGGAGGTTAGGAAATGCAGCTCAGTTTCCACCTCATTTTGTGGGCAGTGTGCACATAGCCTGTCTTCTCTTGAGAGCCAGGTCTGCCTACGGTGGCCTTTCTCAATAGCAAGGCAATGCTCTGTACATAGTCAAGGATTTCCTTAATTTTGGGCCAGTCACAGTGGTCAAGTATTCTGCCACTGTGTTCTCTCTGTTTAGGGCCAAATAGCATTCTAGTTTGCTCTGTTTTTTGTCAATTATTTCCAATGTGTCGAGTAATTATCTTTTTGTTTTCTCATGATTTGGTTGGGTCTAATTGTGTTGTTGTCCTGGGGCTCTGTGGGGTGTGTTTGTGTTTGTGAACAGAGCCCTAGGACCAGCTTGCTTAGGGGACTCTTCTCCAGGTTCATCTCTCTGTAGGTGATGGCTTTGTTATGGAAGGTTTTGGAATTGCTTCCTTTTAGGTGGTTGTTGAATTTAACGTCTCTTTTCTGGATTTTGATAATTAGCGGGTATCGTCATAATTCTGCTCTGCATGCATTATTTGGTGTTTTACGTTGTACACAGATTATATTTTTGCAGAATTCTGCATGCAGAGTCTCAATTTGGTGTTTGCCCCATTTTGTGAATTCTTGGTTGGTCAGCTGACCCTAGACCTCACAACCATAAAGGGCAATGGGTTCTATAACTGATTCAAGTATTTTTTGCCAGATCCTAATTGGTATGTCAAATTTGATGTTCCTTTTGATGGCATAGAAGGTCCTTCTTGCCTTGTTTCTCAGATTAGAAGTCTATCTCTGTCTCTATTTCTCCGTTAGAGAGAACCCTAATGAGGTAGAGAGTGGAGTCTCTTTGATAAGACTTCCTGTCACTACGTTTGTTCTTTCTCGTCTCGGTAAAGCTCGTCTCGATAAAGTTTTTGAGGGGAGTTGAAGGGAGAGGACGCTGGTGGGGGGAAGTTTGTAAAGCATTACCCACAATTCTGTGAGTGATGTGTTGCTTGTGACGCAGTCGACAAACCTGCTGAGTTTTCCGAGTGACATGTTGATGACACAATAAAGACATTCCTGACTTCAACAATGCCAAGTTGCCGTCTTCAACAGTGATGGTGGTTGTTGTTGGAGAGATCGTGGTAGGACTGAGTTAGTCAAGTAGTGAAGAAGAGAGAGAGGAGGGAGGAGAGGAGAGAGGAGAGGAATAGGGAGGAGGGGAGAGGAGAACAGAGAGAGGAAAGAAGAGAGGAGATGAGGAGAGTATGAGAGAGGAGAGGAGAGGAATTGAGAGGAGGGGAGAGGAGACAGGAGAGAGGAAAGAAGAGAGGAGATGAGGAGAGGATGAGAGAGGAGAGGAATAGAGAAGAGAGGAGTAGAGAGGAGAGGAGTAGAGAGGAGAGGATGAGAGGAGAGGAGGAGGAGAGAAGTAGATAGGAGATGAGGAGAGGAATAGAGAGGAGAAGAGAGAGGAGGAGTAGAGAGGAGGAGAAGAGGAGAGGAGGAGAGGAGGAGATAGAAGTGGTGTGGAGAGAGGAGAGGAGGGGAGAGGAGATGATAGGAGTGGTTGAGGTCCTAGAGAGGAGAGAAAGAGAGAGGAGAGGATGAGAGGAGTAGAGGGAGAGAGGAAAGGAGAGGAGTAGGGAGGAGAGGAGGAGAGGAGTGGTTGAGGAGGAGAGAGGAGCGGAGGGGAGGGAAGGGTTGGGGAGAGAGGACAAGAGGAGAGGAGATGATAGGAGTGTTTGAGGAGGAGAAAGGATGGGAGAGGAGATGAGGAAAGGAGAGGAGTGGAGGAGAGAGGAGTAGAGAAGAGAGAGGAGAGGAGGAGAGGGGAGGGAGGAGAGGAGAGGAGATGCAGAGAGGGGAGTGGAGTAAAGAGGAGAGAGGAGAGGAGAGAGGAGAATAGGAGAGAGGAGAGGAGGTGAGAGGAGAGGAGGTGAGAGGAGGGGAGGGGAGAAGAGAGAGGAGAAAGGAGAAGAGGAGAGGAGGGGAGAAGAGAGAGGAGGTGAGAGGAGAGGAGGGGAGGGGAGAAGAGAGAGGAGAAGAGGGGAGATGAGAGGAGAGGAGAGGAGGGGAGAATGCTGATTCTCTATGAAAATATGTTCCTGGGGGACATTAAAAAGATGAGTAATGAATTAGTTAACAATCATCAAGTTTATTGCTTGACCCCAAGTCATTTAATCTCTGTATCAAATATTTTATTTTATTTTCTACTCTGCATAGACCATCATACATCCAGAGATTGTTCTTCCTGTTTTAAAGGAATGAGCTCTACATATTTATGATCCCTTGTCCCCAGCTAGCAGTCAGCCCAGATATTATAAATGGTAATTGCAGTTCACCTTTTCATTGAGGCTGCGTTTTGTGGGTCACAGTGTAAATTGCCTGCCATAACTTTGTTCTAACACAATGCAGGCAGTCTGAATTGGTTCGCTTTCAAAGTAAAAGTCTGCTGTAAGCTCAGTCAACATGATGTGCATGTGCGCACACATACGCACACGCACATACACATTCAAACATGCACACACACCACACGCACACGCACACACACAGTGACATATCCCTGACAAATGAGTTGCAGGGCTGCAGCGACAGACAGTCAGAGTGGTGATGTCCTGGGGACAGGCACACAGTAACATGTGGTCCAAATGGTACCCTATTCTACAGGGCTCTGGTTAATAGTAGTGCACTATGTAGGGAATAGGGTGCCGTTTGGGATGCGCTCGGTGACTACAAACCACAGTGATTTCCCAGTGGGCCTCATGAAGACCTGGTTCAACCAACAGTCGCTTAAATGCCAACACGTTCTCTGAGGAAGGAGGGAGAGAGGCATGGAGACACATCTACACTATGTTATTCCTCGCTGTTTACTTGTCCAGCTACTCAGCAGCATCCAGTTCATTTAACTTATACTTTTATAATATTCATCAGGGAACTCTGTATACTTTGTCAATTAAATACACTTATAAATGGTGATTTGATTTGAACTGTAACTGTAGTTAGATGGTGATTTGATTTGGACTGTAACTGTAGTTAAATGGTGATTTGATTTGGACTGTAGCTGTAGTTAGATGGTGATTTGATTTGATTTGGACTGTAGCTGTAGTTAGATGGGGATTTGATTTGATTTGGACTGTAGCTGTAGTTAGATGGGGATTTGATTTGATTTGGACTGTAGCTGTAGTTAAATGGTGATTTGATTTGGACTGTAGCTGTAGTTAAATGGTGATTTGATATGGACTGTAGCTGTAGTTAAATTGTGATTTGATTTGATTTGGACTGTAGCTGTAGTTAGATGGTGATTTGATTTGGACTGTAGCTGTAGTTAAATGGTGATTTGATATGGACTGTAGCTGTAGTTAAATTGTGATTTGATTTGATTTGGACTGTAGCTGTAGTTAAATGGTGATTTGATTTGGACTGTAGCTGTAGTTAAATGGTGATTTGATATGGACTGTAGCTGTAGTTAAATTGTGATTTGATTTGATTTGGACTGTAGCTGTAGTTAGATGGTGATTTGATTTGATATGGACTGTAGCTGTAGTTAGATGGTGATTTGATATGGACTGTAGCTGTAGTTAGATGGTGATTTGATTTGGACTGTAGCTGTAGTTAAATGGTGATTTGATATGGACTGTAGCTGTAGTTAAATGGTGGTTTGATATGGACTGTAGCTGTAGTTAAATGGTGGTTTGATTTGGACTGTAGCTGTAGTTAAATGGTGATTTGATATGGACTGTAGCTGTAGTTAGATGGTGATTTGATTTGGACTGTAGCTGTAGTTAAATGGTGATTTGATATGGACTGTAGCTGTAGTTAAATGGTGATTTGATTTGGACTGTAGCTGTAGTTAGATGGTGATTTGATTTGGACTGTAGCTGTAGTTAAATGGTGATTTGATATGGACTGTAGCTGTAGTTAAATGGTGGTTTGATATGGACTGTAGCTGTAGTTAAATGGTGGTTTGATATGGACTGTAACTGTAGTTAGATGGTGATTTGATATGGACTGTAGCTGTAGTTAGATGGTGATTTGATATGGACTGTAGCTGTAGTTAAATGGTGATTTGATATGGACTGTAGCTGTAGTTAAATGGTGATTTGATATGGACTGTAGCTGTAGTTAAATGGTGGTTTGATTTGGACTGTAGCTGTAGTTAGATGGTGATTTGATTTGGACTGTAGCTGTAGTTAGATGGTGATTTGATATGGACTGTAGCTGTAGTTAAATGGTGATTTGATATGGACTGTAGCTGTAGTTAAATGGTGATTTGATATGGACTGTAGCTGTAGTTAAATGGTGATTTGATTTGGACTGTAACTGTAGTTAAATGGTGATTTGATATGGACTGTAGCTGTAGTTAAATGGTGATTTGATATGGACTGTAACTGTAGTTAAATGGTGATTTGATTTGATTTGGACTGTAGCTGTAGTTAGATGGTGATTTGATTTGGACTGTAGCTGTAGTTAAATGGTGATTTGATATGGACTGTAGCTGTAGTTAAATTGTGATTTGATTTGGACTGTAGCTGTAGTTAAATGGTGGTTTGATATGGACTGTAGCTGTAGTTAAATGGTGGTTTGATATGGACTGTAGCTGTAGTTAAATGGTGGTTTGATATGGACTGTAGCTGTAGTTAAATGGTGATTTGATTTGGACTGTAGCTGTAGTTAAATGGTGGTTTGATATGGACTGTAGCTGTAGTTAAATGGTGGTTTGATATGGACTGTAGCTGTAGTTAGATGGTGATTTGATTTGGACTGTAGCTGTAGTTAAATGGTGATTTGATTTGATTTGGACTGTAGCTGTAGTTAGATGGTGATTTGATATGGACTGTAGCTGTAGTTAAATGGTGGTTTGATATGGACTGTAGCTGTAGTTAGATGGTGATTTGATTTGGACTGTAGCTGTAGTTAAATGGTGATTTGATATGGACTGTAGCTGTAGTTAGATGGTGATTTGATTTGGACTGTAACTGTAGTTAGATGGTGATTTGATTTGGACTGTAGTTGTAGTTAGATGCCTCAACAAATAGAATAAGTATCTGTACCTCCATGTAAGCCGTCTGCAGCGTGTTTCTCAGTCGTCCACGTTGACCTGCTGGGACAATGGAAACAACCCCCACCACCACACACAGACACTACCTTTCAATACCACACAATACCTTTCACAAATCAAGGTCTTCTGAGCATTCAATGTTCTCTCGTTCTCTCTCTCTCTCTCTCTCTCTCTCTCTCTCTCTCTCTCTCTCTCTCTCTCTCTCTCTCTCTCTCTCTCTCTCTCTCTCT
>NC_074675.1:7975347-7984184 GCF_029448725.1 Salvelinus fontinalis
CTCTCTCTGTCTCTCTTTCTCTGTCTCTCCCCCCCTCTCTCTCTCTCTCTCTGTCTCTCAGTTCTCTCTCCTCTCTCTCTCAATCCCCCCTCTCCCTTCTTTAATCCTCTGTTCTGAAGAGGACAAAGCACGTGTCTTTAGACTGACCTTGGCAGGCAGGTAAAGTAAGGGAGCGTGGGGTTAAACACTAATGTAAATGCAGGAGCTATAGAAGGAACTCTGAGCATCCACAACAAGACCTGAACTCATGACCTCGCTGAGCTGTCACTCAAATAGACAGGGATACAAATCCCTTCTTTCTACCTCGCCCTCTCTCTCTCTTGTTCTCTCTCCATTTCTCTCTCTCTCTTGTTCTCTCTCCATTTCTCTCTCTCTTGTTCTCTCTCCATTTCTCTCTCTCTTATTCTCTCTCCATTTCTCTCTCTATTGTTCTCTCTCCATTTCTCTATCTCTTGTTCTCTCTCCATTTCTCTCTCTCTCTTGTTCTCTCTCCATTTCTCTCTCTCTTGTTCTCTCTCCATTTCTCTCTCTCTCTTGTTCTCTCTCCATTTCTCTCTCTCTCTTGTTCTCTCTCCATTTCTCTCTCTCTCTTGTTCTCTCTCCATTTCTCTCTCTCTCTTGTTCTCTCTCCATTTCTCTCTCTCTTGTTCTCTCTCCATTTCTCTCTCTCTTGTTCTCTCTCTATTTCTCTCTCTCTCTTGTTCTCTCTCCATTTCTCTCTCTCTTGTTCTCTCTCCATTTCTCTCTCTCTTGTTCTCTCTCCATTTCTCTCTCTCTCTTGTTCTCTCTCCATTTCTCTCTCTCTTGTTCTCTCTCCATTTCTCTCTCTCTTGTTCTCTCTCCATTTCTCTCTCTCTCAAATGACACCTAACTGGACATGCTCCCATGTAGTTTACAGCCAGAGGAGTGAATCAATGGTCTGCTCTTCATGATTATTAAACAGGGTTGGATGAGATCTCTCTCTGGTTGAAGGTGATTGACCCCCTCAATGTAACACAGTGATGGATTTGATAGAGCTCCATGACACCTGATACTATATGATCCAAGCCTTCATTATCCCAATGGCTTTGCTCACTGGCCAGTGAGATGATCCTCCATCTCCTACGGATCACAGGCGGCTGGTGGCACCGAAATTGGGGAGGACGGGCTCATAGTAACGGCTGGAAGGGAATTAATGGAATGATGTTGAACACATCACACACCTGGTTTCCATTATATTTCATACCATTCCTTTCACTTCATTCCAGCCATTATTATGAGCCGTTCTCCCCCCACCAACCACCCCACCAGCCACCTGTGCCGTGGATATAGCAGACAATTGACCCATACACTGACTCCGTCGTGACTGCATTGTAAAGGGGATAATGGGCCTCTGAAAGGGCTTAGTGTTTGATGTTGTAAATAGTAATGGGAATAAAACCCATCCTCAGGATGTGCCACTGCTACTACAACAGAAGCCTGGCTGTGTAGTTGACATTTGCATACCTCCAATGCAAAGATGAATGCATTAGGCCCAGCTGTGTTTAACAAGCCCGAAACTGAAACATCTGTGTGAACGGGGTTGTGTGTGTTTGTGTCTGTGTGTGTGTGTCTCACCAGACATTGATGAGTGTACCGATGGCTTCGTGGAGTGTGACAGCAGAGCCATCTGTGTTAACCTGCCTGGCTGGTACCACTGTGAGTGTCGGGACGGCTACCATGACAACGGGATGTTCTCAGCCAATGGGGAGTCCTGTGAAGGTAAGTTGGGGGTCTAGACTCACCTGTATGAGCACAGTACTGGTATGCACGAGGATCTTAGGTGCTGGAATTATTATACAAACACATATCTCACCCATTACTATTTTCCCTCTGGATTTCAACTGTATTTGTTTGTTGACTTCATATAGTAACCTATAGTCTGTCTGTCCCTCCTCCTTCATCCACTAACCTATAGTCTGTCTGTCCATCCTCCTTCATCCACTAACCTATAGTCTGTCTGTCCATCCTCCTTCATCCACTAACCTATAGTCTGTCTGTCCATCATCCTTCATCCACTAACCTATAGTCTGTCTGTCCCTCCTCCTTCATCCACTAACCTATAGTCTGTCTGTCTGTCCATCCTTCATACACTAACCTATAGTCTGTCTGTCCCTCCTCCTTCATCCACTAACCTATAGTCTGTCTGTCCCTCATCCTTCATCCACTAACCTATAGTCTGTCTGTCCCTCCTCCTTCATCCACTAACCTATAGTCTGTCTGTCTGTCCATCCTTCATACACTAACCTATAGTCTGTCTGTCCATCCTTCATCCACAAACCTATAGTCTGTCCATCCTCCTTCATCCACTAACCTATAGTCTGTCTGTCTGTCCATCCTTCATACACTAACCTATAGTCTGTCTGTCCATCCTTCATCCACAAACCTATAGTCTGTCCCTCCTCCTTCATCCACTAACCTATAGTCTGTCTGTCCCTCCTCCTTCATCCATTAACCTATAGTCTGTCTGTCCATCCTTCATACACTAACCTATAGTCTGTCTGTCCATCCTCCTTCATCCACTAACCTATAGTCTGTCTGTCCCTCCTCCTTCATCCACTAACCTATAGTCTGTCTGTCCCTCCTCCTTCATCCACTAACCTATAGTCTATCTGTCCCTCCTTCATCCACTAACCTATAGTCTGTCTGTCCCTCCTTCATACACTAACCTGTAGTCTGTCTGTCCCTCCTTCATCCACTAACCTGTAGTCTGTCTGTCCCTCCTTCATCCACTAACCTATAGTCTGTCTGTCCCTCCTTCATACACTAACCTGTAGTCTGTCTGTCCTCCTTCATCCACTAACCTATAGTCTGTCTGTCCATCCTTCATCCACTAACCTGTAGTCTGTCTGTCCCTCCTTCATCCACTAACCTATAGTCTGTCTGTCCCTCCTCCTTCATCCACTAACCTATAGTCTGTCCCTCCTCCTTCATCCACTAACCTATAGTCTGTCTGTCCCTCCTCCTTCATCCACTAACCTATAGTCTGTCTGTCCCTCCTCCTTCATCCACTAACCTATAGTCTGTCTGTCCCTCCTCCTTCATCCACTAACCTATAGTCTGTCTGTCCCTCCTCCTTCATCCACTAACCTATAGTCTGTCTGTCCCTCCTCCTTCATCCACTAACCTATAGTCTGTCTGTCCCTCCTCCTTCATCCACTAACCTATAGTCTGTCTGTCCATCCTCCTTCATCCACTAACCTATAGTCTGTCTGTCCCTCCTCCTTCATCCACTAACCTATAGTCTGTCTGTCCATCCTCCTTCATCCACTAACCTATAGTCTGTCTGTCCCTCCTCCTTCATCCACTAACCTATAGTCTGTCTGTCTGTCCCTCCTCCTTCATCCACTAACCTATAGTCTGTCTGTCCATCCTCCTTCATCCACTAACCTGTAGTCTGTCTGTCCCTCCTTCATACACTAACCTGTAGTCTGTCTGTCCCTCCTTCATCCACTAACCTGTAGTCTGTCTGTCCCTCCTTCATACACTAACCTGTGGTCTGTCTGTCCCTCCTCTCTGCAGATATAGATGAGTGTGCGACAGAAAGACACAGCTGTGCTAACGATACGGTGTGTTTCAACGTGGACGGAGGCTACGACTGCAGGTGCCCTCACGGCAAGAACTGCACCGGGGACTGTAACCATGACAACAAGCACAAACACAACGGGCAGATCTGGGTGCTGGACAACGACAGGTGCTCCGTTTGCTCCTGCCAGGTGAGTGATGTACTGTAGAACCTCCTGGGGAATCATGGGAATTGGAGTCTTTTGTAAAAAATAATTTCCAATCAGAGCTCTATATTGCAGTTATAATCTAATGCTAAATGTAACATGTTAAAATATAGATCTGAAAGGAAAAGCTTAGTCTGACTCATTCTCTCTCTCTCTCCCCCTCTGCCCTACAGTCTGGTCTGGTGATGTGTCGTAGAATGGTGTGTGACTGTGAGTCCACCACAGCTGACCTGTTCTGCTGTCCAGAGTGTAACCCCGGCCTCAGCAGCCAGTGTCTGCACCAGAACAGACTCATTACATACAGCAGTGGAGACACCTGGGTGGAGAACTGCCAGCAGTGCCAGTGTCTGGTGAGTTGGCATGGACAGACACTGTGGAGAGATGTGGAGTAGTGGAGGATAGTACCAGTACATACTGAGTTTCTGGGGTAGTGGAGGATAGTACCAGTACATACTGAGTTACTGGGGTAGTGGAGGATAGTACCAGTACATACTGAGTTACTGGGGTAGTGGAGGATAGTACCAGTACATACTGAGTTACTGGGGTAGTGGAGGATAGTACCAGTACATACTGAGTTACTGGGGTAGTGGAGGATAGTACCAGTACATACTGAGTTACTGGGGTAGTGGAGGATAGTACCAGTACATACTGAGTTACTGGGGTAGTGGAGGATAGTACCAGTACATACTGAGTTACTGGGGTAGTGGAGGATAGTACCAGTACATACTGAGTTACTGGGGTAGTGGAGGATAGTACCGTACATACTGAGTTACTGGGGTAGTGGAGGATAATACCAGTACATACTGAGTTACTGGGGTAGTGGAGGATAGTACCAGTACATACTGAGTTACTGGGGTAGTGGAGGATAGTACCAGTACATACTGAGTTACTGGGGTAGTGGAGGATAGTACCAGTACATACTGAGTTACTGGGGTAGTGGAGGATAGTACCAGTACATACTGAGTTACTGGGGTAGTGGAGGATAGTACCAGTACATACTGAGTTACTGGGGTAGTGGAGGATAGTACCAGTACATGCTGAGTTACTGGGGTAGTGGAGGATAGTACCAGTACATACTGAGTTACGGTGGTAGCGTAGGATAGTACTGTACATACTGAGTTACTGGGGTAGTGGAGGATAGTACCAGTACATACTGAGTTACTGGGGTAGTGGAGGATAGTACCAGTATATACTGAGTTACTGGGGTAGTGGAGGATAGTACCAGTACATACTGAGTTACTGGGGTAGTGGAGGATAGTACCAGTACATACTGAGTTACTGGAGTAGTGGAGGATAGTACCAGTACATACCGAGTTACGGTGGTAGCGTAGGATAGTACTGTACATACTGAGTTACTGGGGTAGTGGAGGATAGTACCAGTACATACTGAGTTACTGGGGTAGTGGAGGATAGTACCAGTATATACTGAGTTACTGGGGTAGTGGAGGATAGTACCAGTACATACTGAGTTACTGGGGTAGTGGAGGATAGTACCAGTACATACTGAGTTACTGGGGTAGTGGAGGATAGTACCAGTAAATACTGAGTTACTGAGGTAGTGGAGGATAGTACCAGTACATACTGAGTTACTGAGGTAGTGGAGGATAGTACCAGTACATACTGAGTTACTGGGGTAGTGGAGGATAGTACCAGTACATACTGAGTTACTGGGGTAGTGGAGGATAGTACCAGTACATACTGAGTTGGCATGGACAGACACTGTAGAGAGATGTGGGTAGTGGAGGATAGTACCAGTAAATACTGAGTTACTGAGGTAGTGGAGGATAGTACCAGTACATACTGAGTTATTGGGGTAGTGGAGGATAGTACCAGTGCATACTGAGTTACTGGGGTAGTGGAGGATAGTACCAGTACATACTGAGTTACTGGGGTAGTGGAGGATAGTACCAGTACATACTGAGTTACTGGGGTAGTGGAGGATAGTACCAGTACATACTGAGTTACTGGGGTAGTGGAGGATAGTACCAGTAAATACTGAGTTACTGAGGTAGTGGAGGATAGTACCAGTACATACTGAGTTACTGAGGTAGTGGAGGATAGTACCAGTACATACTGAGTTACTGGGGTAGTGGAGGATAGTACCAGTACATACTGAGTTACTGGGGTAGTGGAGGATAGTACCAGTACATACTGAGTTACTGGGGTAGTGGAGGATAGTACCAGTACATACTGAGTTACTGGAGTAGTGGAGGATAGTACCAGTACATACTGAGTTACTGGGGTAGTGGAGGATAGTACCAGTACATACTGAGTTACTGGGGTAGTGGAGGATAGTACCGTGCCTTCTGAGTTACTGGGGTAGTGGAGGATAGTAACGTACATACTGAGTTACTGGGGTAGTGGAGGATAGTACCAGTACATACTGAGTTACTGGGGTAGTGGAGGATAGTACCAGTACATACTGAGTTACTGGGGTAGTGGAGGATAGTACCAGTACATACTGAGTTACTGGGGTAGTGGAGGATAGTACCAGTACATACTGAGTTACTGGGGTAGTGGAGGATAGTACCAGTACATACTGAGTTACTGGGGTAGTGGAGGATAGTACCAGTACATACTGAGTTACTGGGGTAGTGGAGGATAGTACCAGTACATACTGAGTTACTGGGGTAGTGGAGGATAGTACCAGTACATACTGAGTTACTGGGGTAGTGGAGGATAGTACCAGTACATACTGAGTTACTGGGGTAGTGGAGGATAGTACCAGTACATACTGAGTTACTGGGGTAGTGGAGGATAGTACCAGTACATACTGAGTTACTGGGGTAGTGGAGGATAGTACCGCACATACTGAGTTACTGGGGTAGTGGAGGATAGTACCAGTACATACTGAGTTACTGGGGTAGTGGAGGATCGTACCAGTACATACTGAGTTACTGGGGTAGTGGAGGATAGTACCAGTACATACTGAGTTACTGGGGTAGTGGAGGATAGTACCAGTACATACTGAGTTACTGGGGTAGTGGAGGATAGTACCGTACATACTGAGTTACTGGGGTAGTGGAGGATAGTACCAGTACATACTGAGTTACTGGGGTAGTGGAGGATAGTACCAGTACATACTGAGTTACTGGAGTAGTGGAGGATAGTTCCAGTACATACTGAGTTACTGGGGTAGTGGAGGATAGTACCAGTACATACTGAGTTACTGGGGTAGTGGAGGATAGTACCAGTACATACTGAGTTACTGGGGTAGCGGAGGATAGTACCGTACATACTGAGTTACTGGGGTAGTGGAGGATAGTACCAGTACATACTGAGTTACTGGGGTAGTGGAGGATAGTACCAGTACATACTGAGTTACTGGGGTAGTGCAGGATAGTACCAGCACATACTGAGTTACTGGGGTAGTGGAGGATAGTACCAGTACATACTGAGTTACTGGGGTAGTGGAGGATAGTACCGTGCATACTGAGTTACTGGGGAAGTGGAGGATAGTACCAGTACATACTGAGTTACTGGGGTAGTGGAGGATAGTACCAGTACATACTGAGTTACTGGGGTAGTGGAGGATAGTACCAGTACATACTGAGTTACTGGGGTAGTGGAGGATAGTACCAGTACATACTGAGTTTCTGAGATAGTGGAGGATAGTACCGTGCATACTGAGTTACTGGGGTAGTGGAGGATAGTACCAGTACATACTGAGTTACTGGGGTAGTGGAGGATAGTACCAGTACATACTGAGTTACTGAAGTAGTGGAGGATAGTACCAGTACATACTGAGTTACTGGAGTAGTGGAGGATAGTAACGTACATACTGAGTTAATGGGGTAGTGGAGGATAGTACCAGTACATACTGAGTTACTGGGGTAGTGAGGATAGTACCAGTACATACTGAGTTACTGGGGTAGTGGAGGATAGTACCAGTACATACTGAGTTACTGGGGTAGTGGAGGATAGTACCGTACATACTGAGTTACTGGGGTAGTGGAGGATAGTACCGTACATACTGAGTTACTGGGGTAGTGGAGGATAGTACCAGTACATACTGAGTTACTGGGGTAGTGGAGGATAGTACCAGTGCATACTGAGTTACTGGGGTAGTGGAGGATAGTACCAGTACATACTGAGTTACTGGGGTAGTGGAGGATAGTACCAGTACATACTGAGTTACTGGGGTAGTGGAGGATAGTACCAGTACATACTGAGTTACTGGGGTAGTGGAGGATAGTACCCGTACATACTGAGTTACTGGGGTAGTGGAGGATAGTACCAGTACATACTGAGTTACTGGGGTAGTGGAGGATAGTACCAGTACATACTGAGTTACTGGAGTAGTGGAGGATAGTAACGTACATACTGAGTTACTGGGGTAGTGGAGGATAGTACCAGTACATACTGAGTTACTGGGGTAGTGGAGGATAGTACCAGTACATACTGAGTTACTGGGGTAGTGGAGGATAGTACCAGTACATACTGAGTTACTGGGGTAGTGGAGGATAGTACCGTACATACTGAGTTACTGGGGTAGTGGAGGATAGTACCAGTACATACTGAGTTACTGGGGTAGTGGAGGATAGTACCGTACATACTGAGTTACTGGGGTAGTGGAGGATAGTACCAGTACATACTGAGTTACTGGGGTAGTGGAGGATAGTACCCGTACATACTGAGTTACTGGGGTAGCGGAGGATAGTACCAGTACATACTGAGTTACTGGGGTAGCGGAGGATAGTACCGTACATACTGAGTTACTGGGGTAGTGGAGGATAGTACCCGTACATACTGAGTTACTGGGGTAGCGGAGGATAGTACCAGTACATGCTGAGTTACTGGGGTAGCGGAGGATAGTACTGTACATACTGAGTTACTGGGGTAGTGGAGGATAGTACCAGTACATACTGAGTTACTGGGGTAGTGGAGGATAGTACCAGTACATACTGAGTTACTGGGGTAGTGGAGGATAGTACCCGTACATACTGAGTTACTGGGGTAGTGGAGGATAGTACCGTACATACCGAGCTACTGGGGTAGTGGAGGATAGTACTAGTACATACTGAGTTACTGGGGTAGTGGAGGATAGTACCGTACATACTGAGTTACTGGGGTAGTGGAGGATAGTAC
>NC_074675.1:7991323-7996323 GCF_029448725.1 Salvelinus fontinalis
GAGAGAGACACACAGAGAGAGAGAGATGCAGAGAGAGAGACGCAGAGAGAGAGAGACACAGAGAGAGAGAGACACAGAGTGAGAGAGACACAGAGAGAGAGAGAGACACAGAGAGGTAGAGACACAGAGGTAGAGACACAGAGAGGTAGAGACACAGAGAGGTAGAGACACAGAGAGGTAGAGACACAGAGAGGTAGACACAGAGAGAGAGGTAGACAGAGAGAGAGGTAGACAGAGAGAGAGGTAGACAGAGAGAGAGGTAGACAGAGAGAGAGAGAGAGAGACACAGAGAGAGAGAGACACAGAGAGAGAGAGACACAGAGAGGTAGAGACACAGAGAGGTAGAGACACAGACAGAGAGAGAGCGACAGAGAGAGAGACAGAGAGAGAGAGAGAGACACAGAGAGGTAGAGACACAGAGAGAGAGAGACACAGAGAGAGAGACACAGAGAGAGAGAGACACAGAGAGAGAGAGACACAGAGAGAGAGACACACAGAGAGAGAGAGATGCAGAGAGAGAGACGCAGAGAGAGAGAGACACAGAGAGAGAGAGACACAGAGTGAGAGAGACACAGAGAGAAAGAGACACACAGAGAGGTAGAGACACAGAGGTAGAGACACAGAGAGGTAGAGACGCAGAGAGGTAGAGACACAGAGAGGTAGACACAGAGAGAGAGGTAGACACAGAGAGAGAGGTAGACACAGAGAGAGAGAGAGACACAGAGAGAGAGAGACACAGAGAGAGAGAGACACAGAGAGGTAGAGACACAGAGAGGTAGAGACACAGACAGAGAGAGAGCGACAGAGAGAGAGACAGAGAGAGAGAGAGACAGAGAGAGGTAGAGACACAGAGAGAGAGAGAGAGAGAGAGAGAGAGAGAGAGAGAGAGACAGAGAGAGAGTGAGAGACAGAGAGAGATTGAGTTAGAAACCTAGCCTTTCCTTCTCAGCAGCTGGAGTCTAAACCTCTAGGTGTGTTCTTCCATTCCCTCTCAGCCTAGCTAAACCATCCATTCTCTGAGGGCTCACGTCACATTTATATGTTACATTGAACCTTTATTTAACTAGGCAAGTCAGTTAAGAACAAATTCTTATTTACAATGACGGCCTACCCCGGCCGAAACCGACGACGCTGGGCCAATTGTGCGCCACTCTATGGGACTCCCAATCACGGCCGGATGTGATACATCCTGGATTTTGAACCAGGGACTGTAGTGACTTCTATTGCATTTAGATCACCTCAAGATGCTCCCACGGATAGTTCACTTCATCTGCAAACACATTCTCAACCAAATTGTGGGGCTCTGATGAAGAATGTCTTTGTCCAAATGGTTTGGATTATATAGCTACATTTATAAACTGGGTGGTTCGAGCCCTGAATGCTGATTGCTTACAGCCATGGTATATCAGACCGTATACCACGGGTATGACAAAACATAAACTAATTATTATAAAAGTAATTATTTTTGGTAACCAGTTTATAGTAGCAAAAAGGCACCTTGGAGGTTTTTAGTTTATGGCCAATATATCACAGCTAAGGGATGTATCCAGAACAGCCCTTAGCCGTGGTATATTGGCCATATACCACACCACCTCAGGTCTTATTGCTTAAATATATTCTGTTAAACAGCATAACGAAAAGTTCATTCAAAAACACACACACACACCGATTGTAAGGAGACATAAAAGCTAGTCTGAAGACTGGAAGCTGCTGAGTTGAGACAGTCGGTTCTCCCTCCAACTCACAGTTCCGTGAGCCAATCAATTGCACCATGATGCATACCTCCAGCTGTTTCATTCAGCCTTGGACATTCTGTCTCTAGCTCCTCCAACACAGGCAGAGAGACAACGCAAAGAAAAGGGTGTGAAATACCTTGCGCCTGGCAACTCATTGTGTGTGTGCGTGCGTGCGTTTGTCGGTGTAATGAGATTTGTAAGTGCTTTATCCTTTGTGAACCAGGAAGCCGTAGAGACATAACAACCCAGTCAGCACTGCATCTGTTATGTTGTACTGGGTAGGAGGGGGGAGAGAGGGAGAAGAGAGGAGAAGAGAGGACGGGGGGAGGAGGGGGGAGAGAGGGGGGAGAGAGGAGAAGGGAGAGAGGGAGAAGAGAGGAGAAGAGAGGAGAAGAGAGGAGGGAGTGGAGAGAAAGAGATAGAAGAGAGAGTGGAGGATGGGAGAGACTGACCCATTTCTCTGTGACTCAGAGAGAAGACCTGGAGAGAAGACCTGGAGAGAAGACCTGGAGAGAAGAGTGGAGAAGGGAGTGGAGAAGGGAGTGGAGAGAAAAAGAGAGAAGAGAGAGAGAGAGTGGAGGATGGGAGGGAAGAGAAGAGAAGGGAGTGGAGGATGGAGTGGAGAAGGGAGTGGAGAGGGACTGGAGGATGGGATAGAAGAGAGGAGAAGAGAGGAGAAGGGAGTGGAGAAGGGAGTGGAGAGGGAGTGGAGGATGGGAGAGACTGACCCATTTCTCTGTGGCTCAGAGAGAAGACCTGGAGAGAAGAGAGGAGAAGGGAGTGGAGAAGGGAGTGGAGAGAAAGAGATAGAAGAGAGAGAGAGAGTTTAGGATGGGAGAGACTGACCCATTTCTCTGTGGCTCAGAGAGAAGACCTGGAGAGAAGAGTGGAGAAGGGAGTGGAGAAGGGAGTGGAGAGAAAGAGAGAGAAGAGAGAGAGATAGTGGAGGATGGGAGGGAAGAGAAGAGAAGGGAGTGGAGGATGGAGTGGAGAAGGGAGTGGAGAAGGGAGTGGAGAGAAAGAGAGAGAAGAGAGAGAGCGAGAGTGGAGGATGGGAGAGACTGACCCATTTCTCTGTGGCTCAGAGAGAAGACCTGGAGAGAAGAGAGGAGAAGGGAGTGGAGAAGGGAGTGGAGAGAAAGAGAGAGAAGAGAGAGAGGGTGGATGAGAGAGAAGAGAGGAGAAAGGATTGGAGGATGGAGTGGAGAAGGGAGTGGAGGATGGGATAAAAGAGAGGAGAAGAGAGGAGAAGGGAGTGGAGAAGGGAGTGGAGAGGGAGTGGAGGATGGGATAGAAGAGAGGAGAAGAGAGGAGAAGGGAGTGGAGAAGGAGTGGAGGATGGGAGAGAAGAGTGGAGAAGGAGTGGAGAAGGAGTGGAGAAGGGAGTGGAGAGGGAGTGGAGGATGGGATAGAAGAGAGGAGAAGAGAGGAGAAGGGAGTGGAGAAGGAGTGGAGGATGGGAGAGAAGAGAGAAGACCTGGAGAGACTGGAAGAACTTTCTAGATAGTACAACATGACTGGATACTTTACATCAGTAGCTACATTGGTTATCATGCTGTTCTTGTAGAGAATAAAGCTTGAGCTTATCGCTTTCTCCCTCCCGCCCCCGACAAAAATATTACTATTAAATGTTGATTGCAACAAAAGGACAAGCAATGTAAATTGAGGTAGTGTTATATTTTTTCTCCAATAGTAATTTGCATTTTAATATCTGTGCTGCTGCTAAATGAGGCATAGCATTAATCATGAATAGAAAACAGTTTCAGGGTAGTTTGAGATGTGACTTGGTGATAAGGGATATGGATCTCTCAAACGCACGCACACAAACACACGCACGCACACGCGCACGCACGCACGCACACACACACAGAGATAGAGAGAGATTCACACACACAGAGACATATACTCTCTCTTCCTCTCTTGCTCGCTCTCACTCACTTTCTCACTCTCTTTCTCTCTCTCTCTCTCTCTCTCTCTCTCTCTCTCTCTCGCTCTCTCTCTCTCTCTCTCGCTCTCTCTCTGTCATGTTGCTAACTGCACATTAACACATTGATCCATAGTGAGGTGTCAGCCATCTGCCAGACAGATTCATCTTTTAAACATTCACACTTTCAATTAAATTAAGGGCTCATCAATAATCTCTGGGGGGAAACATGAGATAAACACATGTTATTAACAACGCAGAGAGAGAGAGAGAGAGAGAGAGAGAGAGAGAGAGAGAGAGAGAGAGAGAGAGAGAGAGAGAGAGAGAGAGAGAGAGAGAGAGAGAGAGAGAGAGAGAGAGAGAGAGAGAGAGAGAGAGAGAGAGAGAGAGAGAGAGAGGAGAGAGAGAGAGAGAGAGAGAGGAGATGAGAGGAGAGGAGAGAGAGAGAGAGAGAGAGGAGAGAGAGAGAGAGAGAGAGAGAGAGAGAGAGAGAGAGAGAGAGAGAGAGAGAGAGAGAGAGAGAGAGAGAGGGTGTAGGTACTCTCGGCATTGCTTACTGTATGTGTTGTCTACTGAGCAGGTCAGTTACTGTAGGAGGTCTAACTGTTACTGTAGCAGGTCTGTTACTGTAGGAGGTCTAACTGTTACTGTAGCAGGTCTGTTACTGTAGCAGGTCTAACTGTTACTGTAGCAGGTCTGTTACTGTAGCACATCTAACTGTTACTGTAGCAGGTCTGTTACTGTAGCAGGTCTGTTACTGTAGCAGGTCTAACTGTTCCTGTAGCAGGTCTGTTACTGTAGCAGGTCTAACTGTTACTGTAGCAGGTATGTTACTGTAGCAGGTCTGTTACTGTAGCAGGTATGTTACTGTAGCAGGTCTGTTACTGTAGCAGGTCTAACTGTTACTGTAGCAGGCCTAACTGTCACTGTAGCAGGCCTAACTGTTACTGTAGCAGGTCTAACTGTTACTGTAGCAGGCCTAACTGTCACTGTAGCAGGTCAGTTACTGTGTAGGTCTAACTGTTACTGTAGCAGGCCTAACTGTTACTGTAGCAGGTATGTTACTGTAGCACATCTAACTGTTACTGTAGCAGGTCTGTTACTGTAGCAGGCCTAACAGTTACTGTAGCTGGTCTGTTATTGTAGCAGGTCTGTTACTGTAGCAGGCCTAACAGTTACTGTAGCAGGTCTAACTGTTACTGTAGCAGGTCTGTTACTGTAGCAGGCCTAACTGTTACTGTAGCTGGTCTGTTACTGTAGCAGGTCTGTTACTGTAGCAGGCCTAACAGTTACTGTAGCAGGTCTAACTGTTACTGTAGCTGGTCTGTTATTGTAGCACA
>NC_074675.1:8001323-8026323 GCF_029448725.1 Salvelinus fontinalis
ATTCACAGTAATTGCCTTTTTCTGCCACACTCTAGATTGCATTCATTAACCAGGTAAGTTGACTGAACACATTCTCATTTACAGAAACAACCTGGGGAGAAGTTACAGGGAGAGGAGGGGGATGAATGAGCCAATTAGAAGCTGGTGATGATTAGGTGGTCATGATGGTATGAAGGCCTGATTGGGAATTTAGCCAGGACACCAGGGTTAACACCCCTACTCTTACGATAAGTGTCATGGGATCTTTAGTGACCACAGAGAGTCGGGACACCTGTTTAACGTCCCATCCGAAAGACAGCACCGTACACAGGACAATGTCCCCAATCAATTTCCTTGGGCAGTGGGATATTTGTTTCTGACCAGAGGAAAGAGGGCTTCCTATTGGCCCTCCAACACCACTTCCAGCAGCATCTGTTCTCCCATCCAGGGACTGACCAGGACTGATCAGAGGAAAGAGGGCTTCCTATTGGCCCTCCAACACCACTTCCAGCAGCATCTGTTCTCCCATCCAGGGACTGACCAGGACTGATCAGAGGAAAGAGGGCTTCCTATTGGCCCTCCAACACCACTTCCAGCAGCATCTGTTCTCCCATCCAGGGACTGACCAGGACTGATCAGAGGAAAGAGGGCTTCCTATTGGCCCTCCAACACCACTTCCAGCAGCATCTGGTCTCCCATCCAGGGACCGACCAGGACTGATCAGAGGAAAGAGGGCTTCCTATTGGCCCTCCAACACCACTTCCAGCAGCATCTGTTCTCCCATCCAGGGACCGACCAGGACTGATCAGAGGAAAGAGGGCTTCCTATTGGCCCTCCAACACCACTTCCAGCAGCATCTGTTCTCCCATCCAGGGACCGACCAGGACTGATCAGAGGAAAGAGGGCTTCCTATTGGCCCTCCAACACCACTTCCAGCAGCATCTGTTCTCCCATCCAGGGACCGACCAGGACTGATCAGAGGAAAGAGGGCTTCCTATTGGCCCTCCAACACCACTTCCAGCAGCATCTGGTCTCCCATCCAGGGACCGACCAGGACTGATCAGAGCCAGCAGTGGGATACAGGGTGGTGCTGCTGGTTGAAATCTGAAGTCAACTTTAGTTTCTACCAAGCGTGGGGTGGCACTGACTGACTGACTGACTGACTGACTGACTGACTGACTGACTGACTGACTGACTGTGTGTGTGTGTGTGTGTGTGTGTGTGTGTGTGTGTGTGTGTGTGTGTGTGTGTGTGTGTGTGTGTGTGTGTGTGTGTGTGTGTGTGTGTGTGTGTGTGTGTGTGTGTGTGTGTGTGTGTGTGTGTGTGTAGGGCAGTGGTGGTCGGTGCCGTTTAAGATGAGCGAGCATGGCCTTATTTCTATTACAGCATATTGGATGACTGTCATTCATATTCCATTCACCCAGCTCAATGTAACAGCAATAGGTTTAGGCTACTACATAATATTCTAATATTCCCTATTCCCATCATGAGGTTGATACAACCCAGCCTATGAATGAAAGTTTACAATGTTTACAATGTGCACACAGGTCTAGAGACCAATTTTAGGTGACAGACAGTGACACATGGACAGACAGTGACACATTCAATATTGCTTTGCACACTCTTGCCTGCATCTAGCTGATGCAAACTCTTGCAAACAAGAGTTGGACAAAGTCAAGTATGTTTATTGCTGTTTCGTTCCGTTTGCTAAATGTTTTTCAACAGAATCGGTGGAATGAATACACACCCCTAATCACATGTCAACACAGTTCACTTTCATAGCAGCCACATTCTGTCACCTTTTCCCTTTGCTTGTGGACTTCAATGCACAACACATCAGCTGTTTGTGATCAGGTGAACAAAAACATATTAGCTAAAGCAACGTCACAGTCAACATAGTTAATAGAACTAAAGTGTTAGTAAACCCACTACAATCATGCAGTAACGTTACAGTGTACAGTCAGTAAGCAGTTACACTGGTGGGCCCCGGTGGCAATACATTTCTTTGAGTCAACTACTCACCACATGTTATGCACTGCAGTGCTAGCTAGCTGTAGCTTCTACTTTCAGTACTAGATTCATTCTCTGATCCTTTGATTGGATGGACAACATGTCAGTTCATGCTACAAGAGCTCTGATAGGTTGGAGGAAGTCCTCCGGAAGTTATCATAATTACTGTGTAAGTCTATGGAAGGGGGTGAGAACCATGAGCCTCCTAGGTTTTCTATGGAAGTCAATGTACTCAGAGGAGAACAGAAGCTAGCTGTCCTCTGGCTATACGATGGTGCTACCCAGAGTGCTGTTGTGGCTACTGTAGACCTTCATTGCAAATTGTGTGTTTTAATCTACTATTTGGTGATGTGAATATATTCTGTATAGTTTTGTCTAAAAAAGGATTGTCATTTTTGTCATGTTCTGACCATAGTTCTTTTGTGTTTTCTTTGTTTTAGTGTTGGTCAGGACGTGAGCTGAGTGGGCATTCAATGTTGTGTGTCTAGTTTTCCTGTTTCTGTGTTTGGCCTGATATGGTTCCCAATCAGAGGCAGGTGTTAGTTGTTTGTCTCTGATTGGGAGCCATATTTAGGTAGCCTGTTTTGTGTTGGGTTTTGTGGGTGGTTGTCTTCTGTCTTTGTGTCTATGCACCAGATAGGACTGTTTCGGTTTTTTCACATTTATTGTTTTGTATTTTGTAATGTTCACGTTTATCGTCTTTAATTAAACATGATGAACACTAACCACGCTGCGCTTTGGTCCTCTCCTTCGTCCACAGAAGAAAGCTGTTACAATTTTAAAATATTTTTTTATGAAATTCCCTGAGGATGGTCCTCCCCTTCCTCCTCCGAGGAGCCTCCACTGGGGTAGGTTTTTTTATTTGGCACGGGTCTCTAACTGGCATTACGGGAAGCGGTTGGTATAGTGATAGCTCATCCATGCCGGGGGCGTGTTGCCAGTGGCTCCAAAGCACCGTCTCAGTGAGAGGAGTGGTACCACCAGCTGGTGGCTAAGTGTCCCAAATTTCCATGGCAGTGGAAGAGAGAGAAGAGCCCACTCTGGCATGGCACACACACACACACACACACACACACACACACACACACACACACACACACACACACACACACACACACACACACACACACACACACACACACACACACACACACACACACACACACACACAGACACACACACACTCAGACAGATGCCGCTGGGCCACAGGCCTCTCTCTACGTCAGAGAGCATTGGTGGTGTGTAGAGTGCTGATCCTGCTTTATTAATAGAATGTTGAGTAATTTGTCATGATGCTCTCCCTGTTTACCGTGGAGAGTGGAAGGGGGGAGGGAGAGGAACATTCCCGTTGAGAGACTGTTAGAGGTCTTTTTAGATGTCGGAGATTATTGCTTTTGCCATTTGATGGTGTTCATCGCGTTCTATTGCATCTCGTGTGTGATAACTGTATCCTTTGAAAAGATTGTGTTTTGAAGTTGCTGTTCGTGCTGTGTAGTATCATCCATCCCTGTGTAGTATCATCCATCCCTGTGTAGTTTCACCCATCCCTGTGTAGTTTCACCCATCCCTGTGTAGTATCACCCATCCCTGTGTAGTATCACCCATCCCTGTGTAGTATCATCCATCCCTGTGTAGTTTCACCCATCCCTGTGTAGTTTCACCCATCCCTGTGTAGTATCACCGATCCCTGTGTAGTTTCACCCATCCCTGTGTAGTATCACCCATCCCTGTGTAGTATCACCCATCCCTGTGTAGTATCATCCATCCCTGTGTAGTTTCACCCATCCCTGTGTAGTTTCACCCATCCCTGTGTAGTATCATCCATCCCTGTGTAGTATCATCCATCCCTGTGTAGTTTCACCCATCCCTGTGTAGTTTCACCCATCCCTGTGTAGTATCACCCATCCCTGTGTAGTATCACCCATCCCTGTGTAGTATCATCCATCCCTGTGTAGTATCATCCATCCCTGTGTAGTTTCACCCATCCCTGTGTAGTTTCACCCATCCCTGTGTAGTATCACCCATCCCTGTGTAGTATCACCCATCCCTGTGTAGTATCATCCATCCCTGTGTAGTATCACACATCCCTGTGTAGTTTCACCCATCCCTGAGTAGTATCATCCATCCCTGTGTAGTATCATCCATCCCTGTGTAGTATCACCCATCCCTGAGTAGTATCACCCATCCCTGTGTAGTATCACCCATCCCTGAGTAGTATCACCCATCTCTGAGTAGTATCACCCATCCCTGAGTAGTTTCATCCATCCCTGTGTAGTATCACCGATCCCTGTGTAGTTTCATCCATCCCTGTGTAGTATCACCCATCCCTGTGTAGTTTCACCCATCCCTGTGCAGTATCACCCATCCCTGTGTAGTTTCACCCATCCCTGTGCAGTATCACACATCCCTGTGCAGTTTCATCATACACAAATGATTTATAACTGACAGACAGTTCTTCTGTTCTCATCTCAGAGCGTTGTCTCTCCTTGGACGCCTCAACCAACAGGGCTGTCAGAGAGAGAGGAGACTGTGATCTCTGTAGTTTCAAATAGAAATCATGTCCCGTTTGATATTGTGTGAGTGGGGCTGGGTGAGGCTGTGGGAGTTGGGGAGAGGATGGGTGAGTGGGGCTGGGTGAGGCTGTGGGAGTTGGGGAAGATGCTGTCTCTGAAGTAGGGCCTCTGTGTTCAGAGTGCTCAGTCCACACAGTGTCTCTGAAGTAGGGCCTCTGTGTTCAGAGTGCTCAGTCCACACAGTGTCTCTGAAGTAGGGCCTCTGTGTTCAGAGTGCTCAGTCCACACAGTGTCTCTGAAGTAGGGCCTCTGTGTTCAGATTGCTCAGTCCACACAGTGTCTCCGAAGTAGGGCCTCTGTGTTCAGAGTGCTCAGTCCACACAGTGTCTCTGAAGTAGGGCCTCTGTGTTCAGAGTGCTCAGTCCACACAGTGTCTCTGAAGTAGGGCCTCTGTGTTCAGAGTGCTCAGTCCACACAGTGTCTCTGAAGTAGGGCCTCTGTGTTCAGAGTGCTCAGTCCACACAGTGTCTCTGAAGTAGGGCCTCTGTGTTCAGAGTGCTCAGTCCACACAGTGTCTCTCAAGTAGGGCCTCTGTGTTCAGAGTGCTCAGTCCACACAGTGTCTCCGAAGTAGGGCCTCTGTGTTCAGAGTGCTCAGTCCACACAGTGTCTCTGAAGTAGGGCCTCTGTGTTCAGATTTCTCAGTCCACACAGTGTCTCCGAAGTAGGGCCTCTGTGTTCAGAGTGCTCAGTCCACACAGTGTCTCTGAAGTAGGGCCTCTGTGTTCAGAGTGCTCAGTCCACACAGTGTCTCTGAAGTAGGGCCTCTGTGTTCAGAGTGCTCAGTCCACACAGTGTCTCTGAAGTAGGGCCTCTGTGTTCAGAGTGCTCAGTCCACACAGTGTCTCTGAAGTAGGGCCTCTGTGTTCAGAGTGCTCAGTCCACACAGTGTCTCTGAAGTAGGGCCTCTGTGTTCAGAGTGCTCAGTCCACACAGTGTCTCTGAAGTTATTATTCTGACCTCAGTTCATGTACTTTTATGCAGCAACACAGAGCCTCAACAACCCAGGATTCTCCAGTGTGTTGCCTTCATCATAATAATGTTGGATATAAATCATTTATAAAATACTGATGAGATTGGACCTCAAGATAAACAAAACAAGAATAGACTGGTTCTTTACCCATCTTTTCCACTCCCTCTGTCTACTCACAGACGTGTACATTTAATCACATGTTTTTAACTGGATATTATTTATTAGTCTCAAACTGTTGCTCCAGTAGTTCTGTTATTAACGGTGAAATCAAAATCAAAATCCCATTCTGCTGCCTTAGGCTATGAGATGAACCCATGCTGCTGCCTTAGGCTATGAGATGGACCCATTCTGCTGCCTTAGGCTATGAGATGAACCCATGCTGCTGCCTTAGGCTATGAGATGGACCCATTCTGCTGCCTTAGGCTATGAGATGAACCCATGCTGCTGCCTTAGGCTATGAGATGGACCCATTCTGCTGCCTTAGGCTATGAGATGAACCCATGCTGCTGCCTTAGGCTATGAGATGGACCCATTCTGCTGCCTTAGGCTATGAGATGAAACTATTCTGCTGCCTTAGGCTATGAGATGAACCCATGCTGCTGCCTTAGGCTATGAGATGGACCCATTCTGCTGCCTTAGGCTATGAGATGAACCCATGCTGCTGCCTTAGGCTATGAGATGGACCCATTCTGCTGCCTTAGGCTATGAGATGAAACTATTCTGCTGCCTTAGGCTATGAGATGGACCCATTCTGCTGCCTTAGGCTATGAGATGAACCCATGCTGCTGCCTTAGGCTATGAGATGGACCCATTCTGCTGCCTTAGGCTATGAGATGGACCCATTCTGCTGCCTTAGGCTATGAGATGGACCCATTCTGCTGCCTTAGGCTATGAGATGAACCCATGCTGCTGCCTTAGGCTATGAGATGGACCCATTCTGCTGCCTTAGGCTATGAGATGAACCCATGCTGCTGCCTTAGGCTATGAGATGGACCCATTCTGCTGCCTTAGGCTATGAGATGAACCTATTCTGCTGCCTTAGGCTATGAGATGAACCCATGCTGCTGCCTTAGGCTATGAGATGGACCCATTCTGCTGCCTTAGGCTATGAGATGGACCCATTCTGCTGCCTTAGGCTATGAGATGGACCCATTCTGCTGCCTTAGGCTATGAGATGAACCCATGCTGCTGCCTTAGGCTATGAGATGAACCCATGCTGCTGCCTTAGGCTATGAGATGAACCCATGCTGCTGCCTTAGGCTATGAGATGAACCCATTCTGCTGCCTTAGGCTATGAGATGAACCCATGCTGCTGCCTTAGGCTATGAGATGGACCCATTCTGCTGCCTTAGGCTATGAGATGAAACTATTCTGCTGCCTTAGGCTATGAGATGAACCCATTCTGCTGCCTTAGGCTTTGAGATGGACCCGGAGAGCAGATAGAGATACTCTATAATGATGAAGCCTAGTTTCCCCACGCACACCCTCAAGTCAAGTTTCCGCATGCACACCCTCAAGCCTAGTTTCCCCAAGCACACCCTCAAGCCTAGTTTCACCAAGCACACCCTCAAGCCTAGTTTCCCCAAGCACAACTTCAAGCCTAGTTTCCCCAAGCACACCCTCAAGCCTAGTTTCCCCAAGCACACCCTCAAGCCTAGTTTCCCCAAGCACACCCTCAAGCCTAGTTACACCAAGCACACCCTCAAGCCTAGTTACACCAAGCACACCCTCAAGCCTAGTTACACCAAGCACACCCTCAAGCATAGTTTCACCACGCACACCCTCAAGCCTAGTTTCCCCATGCACACCCTCAAGCCTAGTTTCCCCACACACACCCTCAAGCCTAGTTTCCCCAAGCACACCCTCAAGCCTAGTTTCCCCACGCACACCCTCAAGCCTAGTTTCCCCAAGCACACCCTCAAGCCTAGTTTCACCAAGCACACCCTCAAGCCTAGTTTCCCCAAGCACACCCTCAAGCCTAGTTTCCCCAAGCACACCCTCAAGCCTAGTTTCACTACACACACCCTCAAGCCTAGTTTCACCACACACACCTTCAAGCATAGTTTCACCACGCACAGCCTCAAGCCTAGTTTCTCCATGCACACCCTCAAGCCTAGTTTCCCCACACACACCCTCAAGCCTAGTTTCCCCAAGCACACCCTCAAGCCTAGTTTCCCCACGCACACCCTCAAGCCTAGTTTCCCCACGCACACCCTTAAGCCTAGTTTCCCCACGCACACCCTCAACCCTAGTTTCCCCACGCACACCCTCAAGCCTAGTTTCCCCAAGCACACCCTCCACCCTAGTTTCCCCAAGCACACCCTCAAGCCTAGTTTCCCCACGCACACCCTCAAGCCTAGTTTCCCCACGCACACCCTCAAGCCTAGTTTCCCCACACACACCCTCAAACCTAGTTTCCCCAAGCACACCCTCAATCCTAGTTTCACCAAGCACACCCTCAAGCCTAGTTTCCCCACGCACACCCTCAGGCCTAGTTTCCCCACGCACACCCTCAAGCCTAGTTTCATCACGCACACCCTCAAGCCTAGTTTCCCCAAGCACACCCTCAAGCCTAGTTTCACCACACACACATTCAAGCCTAGTTTCCCCACGCACACCCTCAAGCCTAGTTTCCCCACGCACACCCTCAAGCCTAGTTTCACCACACACACCTTCAAGCCTAGTTTCCCCACGCACACCCTCAAGCCTAGTTTCCCCATGCACACCCTCAAGCCTAGTTTCCCCAAGCACACCCTAAATCCTAGTTTCACCACGCTCACCCTCAAGCCTAGTTTCCCCACGCACACCCTCAAGTCTAGTTTCCCCACGCACACCCTCAAGCCTAGTTTCACCACGCACACCCTCAAGCCTACTTTCCCCACGCACACCCTCAAGCCTAGTTTCACCACGCACACCTTCAAGCCTAGTTTCACCACGCACACCCTCAAGCCTAGTTTCCCCATGCACACCCTCAAGCCTAGTTTCCCCAAGCACACCCTCAATCCTAGTTTCCCCACGCACACCCTCAAGCCTAGTTTCCCCACGCACACCCTCAAGCCTAGTTTCCCCACGCACACCCTCAAACCTAGTTTCCACAAGCACACCCTCAATCCTAGTTTCACCAAGCACACCCTCAAGCCTAGTTTCCCCATGCACACCCTCAAGCCTAGTTTCCCCAAGCACACCCTCAATCCTAGTTTCCCATCGCACACCCTCAAGCCTAGTTTCCCCACGCACACCCTCAAGCCTAGTTTCCCCACGCACACCCTCAAGCCTAGTTTCCCCACACACACCCTCAAGCCTAGTTTCCACAAGCACACCCTCAATCCTAGTTTCACCAAGCACACCCTCAAGCCTAGTTTCCCCACGCACACCCTCAGGCCTAGTTTCCCCACGCACACTCTCAAGCCTAGTTTCATAACGCACACCCTCAAGCCTAGTTTCCCCAAGCACACCCTCAAGTCTAGTTTCACCACACACACATTCAATCCTAGTTTCCCCACGCACACCCTCAGGCCTAGTTTCACCACGCACACCCTCAAGCCTAGTTTCCCCACGCACACCCTCAAGCCTAGTTTCACCACGCTCACCCTCAAGCCTAGTTTCCCCACGCACACCCTCAGGCCTAGTTTCCCCACGCACACCCTCAAGCCTAGTTTCACCACGCACACCCTCAAGCCTAGTTTCACCACGCTCACCCTCAAGCCTAGTTTCCCCACGCACACCCTCAGGCCTAGTTTCCCCACGCACACCCTCAAGCCTAGTTTCACCACGCACACCCTCAAGCCTAGTTTCCCCAAGCACACCCTCAAGCCTAGTTTCACCACACACACCTTCAAGCCTAGTTTCCCCACGCACACCCTCAAGCCTAGTTTCCCCATGCACACCCTCAAGCCTAGTTTCCCCAAGCACACCCTCAATCCTAGTTTCCCCACGCACACCCTCAAGCCTAGTTTCCCCACGCACACCTTCAAGCCTAGTTTCACCACGCTCACCCTCAAGCCTAGTTTCCCCACGCACACCCTCAAGCCTAGTTTCCCCACGCACACCCTCAAGCCTAGTTTCACCACGCACACCCTCAAGCCTAGTTTCCCCACGCACACCCTCAAGCCTAGTTTCACCACGCACACCTTCAAGCCTAGTTTCACCACGCACACCCTCAAGCCTAGTTTCCCCAAGCACACCCTCACTCCTAGTTTCTCCATGCACACCCTCAAGCCTAGTTTCCCCACGCACACCCTCAAGCCTAGTTTCCCCACGCACACCCTCAAGCCTAGTTTCATCACGCACACCCTCAAGCCTAGTTTCCCCAAGCACACCCTCAAGCCTAGTTTCACCACACACACATTCAAGCCTAGTTTCCCCACGCACACCCTCAGGCCTAGTTTCCCCACGCACACCCTCAAGCCTAGTTTCCCCACGCACACCCTCAAGCCTAGTTTCACCACGCTCACCCTCAAGCCTAGTTTCCCCACGCACACCCTCAGGCCTAGTTTCCCCACGCACACCCTCAAGCCTAGTTTCACCACGCACACCCTCAAGCCTAGTTTCCCCAAGCACACCCTCAAGCCTAGTTTCACCACACACACCTTCAAGCCTAGTTTCCCCACGCACACCCTCAAGCCTAGTTTCCCCATGCACACCCTCAAGCCTAGTTTCCCCAAGCACACCCTCAATCCTAGTTTCCCCACGCACACCCTCAAGCCTAGTTTCCCCACGCACACCTTCAAGCCTAGTTTCACCACGCTCACCCTCAAGCCTAGTTTCCCCACGCACACCCTCAAGCCTAGTTTCCCCACGCACACCCTCAAGCCTAGTTTCACCACGCACATCCTCAAACCTAGTTTCCCCACGCACACCCTCAAGCCTAGTTTCACCACGCACACCTTCAAGCCTAGTTTCACCACGCACACCCTCAAGCCTAGTTTCCCCATGCACACCCTCAAGCCTAGTTTCCCCAAGCACACCCTCAATCCTAGTTTCCCCACGCACACCCTCAAGCCTAGTTTCCCCACGCACACCTTCAAGCCTAGTTTCCCCACGCACACCTTCAAGCCTAGTTTCACCACGCTCACCCTCAAGCCTAGTTTCCCCACGCACACCCTCAAGCCTAGTTTCCCCACGCACACCCTCAAGCCTAGTTTCCCCACGCACACCCTCAATCCAAGTTTCCCCATCCACACCCTCAACCCTAGTTTCACCAAAAACTATATCAGTGAGATGTAATATACTTAAACCTATATAGACCCCCATTTTGATTCAGGAGACACATGAAACAGAAATGATGAAGTCGGTGTAAAGGGGAACTGAAGAAGTGCTTTATAGAAGAAAGGCGCTTCAGACAAGATCAATCACCAAAGGACATCTAACTTCCAGTTTTTCTCAATCTCTCTACAGTCTCATGTTCTCAATCTCTCTACCGTCTCATGTTCTCAATCTCTCTACAGTCTCATGTTCTCAATCTCTCTACAGTCTCATGTTCTCAATCTCTCTACAGTCTCATTTTCTCAATCTCTCTACCGTCTCATCTACAGACAGTAGGATATAGGCCAGCTGTAATACACCAATACGCTTGACATTTGGGAAGTTCAGGGGTTACTATCTCACATGGTGTGTGTGTGTGCGTGTGCGTGTGCGTGTGCGTGTGCGTGTGCGTGTGCGTGTGCGTGTGCGTGTGTGTGTGTGTGTGTGTGTGTGTGTGTGTGCGCGCGCATTTATGAGACAGTGTGGAAATGTAAAGAGCAGGAAATGTCTGTTTGCCTTCACAGATTTCAATAACACTGCTGCACACCTGAATGAGAAAATACTACCCTAATAACCTTCTACCCTAATACCCTGCTACCCTGCTACACTAATACCCTAATAACCTTCTACCCTAATACCCTGCTACCCTGATACACGAATACCATAATACCCTGCTACCCTGATACCCTGTTGTTCTGCTATCCTGCTACCATAATATCCTGATACCCTGCCACCCTGCTACCATAATACCCTTGTACCCTGCTACCCTGCTACCATAATACCCGTCTACCCTGCTGCCCTTATACCCCGTCTACCCTGCTACCCTTATTCTGCTATCCTGCTACCATAATACCCTGCTACCCTAATACCCTGCCACCCTGCTACCCTAATAGCCTGCCCCCCTGCTACCCTAACACCCTGCTACCCTAATACCCTGCTACCCTGCTACCCTAGGACCTTGCTACCCTAATACCCTGCCACCCTGCTACCCTAATAGCCTGCCCCCCTGCTACCCTAATACCCTGCTACCCTGCTACCCTGCTACCCTAATACCCTGCTACCCTAGTACCTTGCTACCCTAATGCCCTGCTACCATGCTACCCTAATACACTCCTACCCTGCATGCTGTGTCAAGGGCTCCCTTAGATAAAACATCTCTCTCTCTCTCTCTCTCTCTCTCTCTCTCTCTCTCTCTCTCTCTCTCTCTCTCTCTCTCTCTCTCTCTCTCTCTCTCTCTCTCTCTCTCTCTCTCTCGGTCTCTCTCTCGGTCTCTCTCTCGTCTGTCTCTCTTCTGTCTGTCTCTCTTCTGTCTGTCTCTCTTCTGTCTGTCTCTCTTCTGTCTGTCTCTCTTCTGTCTGTCTCTCTTCTGTCTCTCTCTCTCTCTGTCTCTCTTCTGTCTCTCTCTCTCTCGCTCTTGTCTCTCTCTCTTTCCCTTTCTCTGGCTCTCACACACACACACTCTCCATCTCTCTCTGCCTTCATCTCTTTATTGCAGGTGGCAGGTAACCTAGCGGTTAAGAGCGTTGGGCCAGTAACTGAAAGGTCGCTGGTTCAAATTCCTTAGCTGACTAGGTGAAAAATCTGTCAATGTGCCCTTGAGCAAGGCATTTAACCCTAACTGTTCCTGTAAGTCGCTCTGGTTAAGCTGCTAAATGACTAAAACTAAGTGATTTGTTACAATGGAGAGGCAACACTTGAGGAAGTCATCACTAATGACAAACTAAATCAATAAGTCAAGTCCAACGAGTGGAAAAGAGAGGGAGCCCTTGTAAATCTCCCATGCAGAGACAGAAGCTGGGAAAACAAGTGCTCTGCTGCTCATTGATTACTTCTCCAAATTAAAATGTTCATAATTTATGCGGATGACGTGTCGAGGCGGGATATTTAGTGCTATTGAGTAAACAGACAGTGGGAAGGTTAATTCATCTGGAGAGAAGAGGAGGACAGGGGAGGGGGGTAGAGAGAAAAAAGGAGAGAGACAGTATTCCTAATGCTCTCTGAGCTGTCAGGATAGAGAGGGGGGGGAAAAGAGGAAAAAGACCCTAGAAAGGCAGGAGCCTGGGAAGAAACGAAGAAAGAAACCAGGCTCTGAGGGGTGGCCAGTCCTCTTCTGGCTGTTCTTCAAACGTTCATAGATGACCAGCAGGGTCAAATAATAATCACAGTGGTTGTAGAGGGTTCAACAGGTCAGTACCTCAGGAATAAATGTCAGTTGGCTTTTCATAGCCGAGCATTCAGAGGTCGAGACAGCATGTGCAATAGAGAGGGAGAGAGAGGGAGAGAGAGAGTCGTAAACAGCAGGTCCGGGACAAGGTAGCACGTCCGGTGAACAGGTCAGGGTTTCATAGCCGCAGGCATAACAGTTGAAACTGATGCAGCAACGCAACCAGGTGGACTGCAGACAGCCAGGAGTCATCAGGCCAGGTAGTCCTGAGGCATGGTCCTCAGGCTCAGGTCCTCCGGGAGGGGAGGGAGAGAGTGAAAGAGAGAGAATTAGAGCATACTTTAATTCACACAGGACACCAGATAAGAATTACACCAGATATAACAGACTGACCCTAGCCCCCCGGCACATGGACTATTGCAGCATAGATACTGGAGGCTGAGACAAGGGGGGTCGGGGGACACTGTGGTTGAGTTACTGATGTGATCTTCCTGTCCGGTTTTGCGCACCCTGTGGCTCATGTGGAGGAGGAGATCTTCGAGTGCTGTACTCAGCCTTGTCTCAGGGTAGTAAATTGGTGGATATCCCTCTAGTGGTGTGGGGGCTGTGCTAGCACTGGAGTAATATGATAACATTTTGGGGTTCTAGTCAAGATTCTAGCAGCCGTGTTTAGACCCAACTGAAGTTTATTTAGTGCTTTATCCAGGTAGCCGGAAAGTAGAGCATTGCAGTAGTCTAATCTAGAAGTGACACAAGCATGGATTAGCGTTTCTGCATATTTTTGGGACAAAATGTTTCGGATTTTTGCAATGTAATGAAGATGGAAAAAAGCTGCCCTTCAAAAGACTAGTCCTTCTGAGTGACACTTAGAAAGAATACGAATACTTCTTCATTTTTCAAAAAAAACATTGAACAATTTCTAAAGACTGTTGACATCTAGTGGAAGCCATAGGAACTGCAATCTGGGTCCTAATAATTAGGCTTTCCGATAGAAAAGCATTGGAAAGTCCAATGACCTCAAAAATAATAATTCCTGGATGGATTGTCCTCTGGGTTTCGCCTGCCAAATCAGTTCTGTTATACTCACAGACATTATTTTAACAGTTTTAGAAACTGTAGAGTGTTTTCTATCCAATACTACCATGCATATGCATATCCTAGCGTCTTGGCCTGAGTAACAGGCAGTTTACTTTGGGAACCTGTCATCCAAACTTCCGAATACTGCCCCCTAGCCTTAAAAAGTTATGTCTAAAACATAGGCTCCCAGGGTAGGCAATTTTGGGGCTTGTTTCATCGAAATTTTCAGCTGTGTGTCATCTGCATAGCAGTGAAAGTTGACGTGTTTCCGAATGACATCTCCAAGAGGTAGAATATATAGTGAAAACAATTGTGGTCCTAAAATGGAACTTTGAGGAACACCGAAACATACAATTGATTTGTCAGAGCACAAACCATCCACAGGGACAAACTGATATCTTTCCGACAGATAAGATCTAAACCAGGTCAGAACTTGTTCGTGTAGACCAATTAAGGTTTCCAGTCTCTCCAAAAGAATGTGGTGATCGATGGTGTCAAAAGTGGCACTAAGGTCTAGGAGCACGAGGACAGATGCAGAGCCGTGGTCTGACGCCATTAAAAGGTAATTTACCACCATCACGAGTGCAGTCTCAGTACTATTATGGGGTCTAAAACCAGACTGAAGCATTTCATGTACATTATTTGTCTTCGGGAAGGTAGCTTTCCCCCAAATTTTGAGAAGTGAGGGATCTAACATTAGGTATCTCTATTTATAGATGTGAGATGTTATAATCTCTTTCAATAATGACAGGAATGGAGGAGGTCTTTATTCCAGTGAGATTGCTAAGGCGAACACCGCCATGCTTAGTTTTTCCCAACCTAGATCGAGGCACAGACACGGTCTCAATGGGGATAGCTGAGCTGACTACACTGACTGTGCTATTGGCCGACTCCAGTAAGCTGGCAGGCTGGCTAACAGCCTGCTGCCTGGTCTGCACCCTATCTCATTGTGGAGCTAGAGGAGTTAGAGCCCTGTCTATGTTCGTAGATAAGATGAGAGCACCCCTACAGCTAGGATGGAGTCCGTCACTCCTCAGCAGGCCAGGCTTTGTCCTGTTTGTGGGTGAGTCCCAGAAAGAGGGCCAATTATCTACAAATGCTATCTTTTGGGAGGGGCAGAAAACAGTGTTCGACCGGCAATTCAGTAGTGAGACTTTGCTGTAGAGCTCATCACTCACCCTAACTGAGATGGGGCCAGAAACAAATACTCGATGCCGACACATCTTTCTAGCAAATTTACACTCTGAAGCTATGTTGCGCTTGGTGACCTCTGACTGTTTAATCCTAACATTGTTGGTGCCAGCGTGGATTACAATATCCCTGTACTCTCTACACTCGCCAGTTTTAGCGTTAGCCAGCACCCTCTTCAGATTAGCCTTTACGTCGGTAGTCCTGCCCTTTGGTAAACAGTGTATAATCGCTGGATGATTATTTTTAAGTATAATATTATGGATAATGGAGTCGCCAATGACTTGGGTTTTACATTTATCAGAGCTAATGGTGGGAGGCTTCGGGTGGAGGAGAGACCTGAGAAGGCTCGGTCTCTGACTCAGACTCGTTGGTTAGTGGGGAGAACCGGTTAAAAGTTTCTGTTGGCTGAATGAGCGACACCGGTTGAGCATGCCCGACAGCATTTCTTTCCAGAAGCCTTGAGAACATTGTCCGGCTCAGGAGTAGTATAAAATGATTTGTACTATTGTCTGTACTTACTGGTGTACTTATTCTTTCATCCTTTCCTACACTTAAATTGCCCTTGCCTAACTGCTGCATCTGAAGCTGGGCTTGCAGCTCGGCTATCCTGACCGTAAGGGGATAGTTCTCCTGCATATTATGAGAACAGCGACTGCATCTGAAGCTGGGCTTGCAGCTTGGCTATCCTCACCGTAAGGGGATAGTTCTCCTGCATATTATGAGAACAGCGACTGCATCTGAAGCTGGGCTTGCAGCTTGGCTATCCTCACCGTAAGGGGATAGTTCTCCTGCATATTATGAGAACAGCGACTGCAATTAGATGACGTTAATGTTACTACTTCACTTTTTCGGCTGGTGCAGGTACTGTAGAACCATGTCCAGATAAAACATCCGGGGTGAAAAAGTAAAACATGGAAAAGTACAACATTTAAAGTTTGGCAGGTAGCCAATTAGCAACAAACAGCACAGCAGCACAGAGACAATGCGAAAGTGTGACGTCACAGTTCACACACGTCACAAAGACCAATTAGTGAACCAAATATCAGAATTGGGGTGCCTGTCTAAACGCAGCCTGTAACTGAGATGTGTGGTTGTCCCACCCAGCTATCTTAAGAATGCACTGACTGGCTCTGGAAACGAGTGTCTGCTAAATGACTCAAATGAGGGAGTGAAAAGGAAGAGTGTGCTACTGCTGTCAGGATAGAGAGGGTTTGCTCTAATAGATCCCTGGACTAACTGAAAGCAGAAAGAACGGTTGTAAACTGGCGTGAAGGTGGAAATGCACACAGGAAGTGACATGGAGACGAGAAATCATGGTCAGACCTGAGAGTTGTGGACATAATGCGGTGACTGGGGCTGCCAAGACGATGAAGCTTGGGTTAATTGAATTGAGCTTTGACAGTTTATCCAGCGGTTGGACTACTGATTATTGTACCACAACATTATAGCCGGCTTTGAGACAGTAGTGTGTATCCTCAATGTCAGCATTTTTCTGCATCATCTGAGAAAGATAAACTGTCCAATTGCCTTAAAATGTCAAGAGGTTGTCTGCAAAGGAACCGGTAGAGGAGTGGGCCTCTTATCAAGAGGTTGTCTGTAAAGGGACCAGGTAGAGGAGTGGGCCTCTTATCAAGAGGTTGTCTGTAAAGGGACCCGGTAGAGGAGTGGGCCTCTTATCAAGAGGTTGTCTGTAAAGAGAGTGTATGCTCAACACACGCAAGCACACACACACACACACACACACACACACACACACACACACACACACACACACACACACACACACACACACACACACACACACACACACACACACACACACACACACACACACACACTCCAATCAGCGTCCAGGGTCTTACAGTGACCTGGCAGCCTACTGTGCTGAGCCTGATGACAAAAACCATTAGCATGTAATATGTATGGCCAGTCAGTGAGTGAAATGTCCTGTTACACTCCAGTGATAGATGAGCCTGTATGTTAATAAGGTTGAGATGTGGTGGGTTGATCTTTATGTGGATAACATCATCTTGTTAAATGAAGACAATCTTTGGTTGAATGATTGATTGAACCGTTGATTAGAGTCTCCTTCCAAGTCATTACTTCATCTCACTGGAATGAACATTACCACAGTGCAGGGAGAGGAAAACATGGTACAGGAAATGAACATTACCACAGTGCAGGGAGAGGAAAACATGGTACAGGAAATGAACATTACCACAGTGCAGGGAGAGGAAAACATGGAACAGGAAATGAACATTACCACAGTGCAGGGAGAGGAAAACATGGTACAGGAGGTGAACATTACCACAGTGCAGGGAGAGGAAAACATGGTACAGGAGGTGAACATTACCACAGTGCAGGGAGAGGAAAACATGGTACAGGAGGTGAACATTACCACAGTGCAGGGAGAGGAAAAACATGGTACAGGAGGTGAACATTACCACAGTGCAGGGAGAGGAAAACATGGTACAGGAAATGAACATTACCACAGTGCAGGGAGAGGAAAACATGGTACAGGAGGTGAACATTACCACAGTGCAGGGAGAGGAAAACATGGTACAGGAGGTGAACATTACCACAGTGCAGGGAGAGGAAAACATGGTACAGGAGGTGAACATTACCACAGTGCAGGGAGAGGAAAACATGGTACAGGAAATGAACATTACCACAGTGCAGGGAGAGGAAAACATGGTACAGGAGGTGAACATTACCACAGTGCAGGGAGAGGAAAACATGGTACAGGAGGTGAACATTACCACAGTGCAGGGAGAGGAAAACATGGTACAGGAGGTGAACATTACCACAGTGCAGGGAGAGGAAAACATGGTACAGGAAATGAACATTACCACAGTGCAGGGAGAGGAAAACATGGTACAGGAGGTGAACATTACCACAGTGCAGGGAGAGGAAAACATGGTACAGGAGGTGAACATTACCACAGTGCAGGGAGAGGAAAACATGGTACAGGAGGTGAACATTACCACAGTGCAGGGAGAGGAAAACATGGTGCAGGAGGTGAACATTACCACAGTGCAGGGAGAGGAAAACATGGTACAGGAGGTGAACATTACCACAGTGCAGGGAGAGGAAAACATGGTACAGGAGGTGAACATTACCACAGTGCAGGGAGAGGAAAACATGGTACAGGAGGTGAACATTACCACAGTGCAGGGAGAGGAAAACATGGTACAGGAGGTGAACATTACCACAGTGCAGGGAGAGGAAAACATGGTACAGGAGGTGAACATTACCACAGTGCAGGGAGAGGAAAACATGGTACAGGAGGTGAACATTACCACAGTGCAGGGAGAGGAAAACATGGTACAGGAGGTGAACATTACCACAGTGCAGGGAGAGGAAAACATGGTACAGGAGGTGAACATTACCACAGTGCAGGGAGAGGAAAACATGGTACAGGAAATGAACATTTTCACATGAACATGTTATTCTCTCTTCTTCTCTTGCTACTTGTGGGGCATGGTCTTAAAGCAGTGTTCTTACTGTCTATCTGTTCCCTGGGTGATAACAGGCCCAGAAACTGGATCATGTTCCTCCTGGTGATCCAGTCCGAAGCCCCTCTGAAGGGACCAGATACAGTGTTTTCAGAAAGTATTCAGACCCCTTGACTTTTTTCACATATTGTTATGTTTCAGCCTTATTCTAAAATTGATGAAATTATATTTTTTCCTCATCAATCTACACACAGCACCCCATAATGACAAAGCAAAAACAGGTTTTTAGACATTTTAGCAAACGTATATAAATTATTTTTTTTATATCACATTTACGTAAAAATTTAGACCCTTTACTCAGTACTTTGTTGAAGCATCTTTGGCAGCGATTACAGCCTTGAGTCTTCTTGGGAATGACGCTACAAGCTTGGCACACCTGTATTTGGTGAGTTCTTCCATTCTTCTCTGCAGATCCTCTCAAGCTCTGTCAGGTTGGATGGGGAGCGTCGCTGCACAGCTACTGTTCCAGTCAAAAGTTGATACACCTACTCATTCAAGGGTTTTTCTTTTCTTTTAACTTTTTTTCTACATTGTAGAATAATAATGAAGACATCAAAACGATGAAATAACCTATATGGAATCATGTAGTAACAAAAAAGTGTTAAACAAATCAAAATATATTTTATACTTGAGATTCTTCAAAGTAGCCACCCTTTGCCTTGATGGCAGCTTTGCACACTCTTGGCATTCTCTCAACCAGCTTCACCTGGAATACTTTTCCAATAGTCTTGAAGGAGTTCCCACAGGTGCTGAGCACTTGTTGGCTACTTTTCCTTCACTCTGCAGTCCAACTCTTCCCAAACCATCTCAATTGGGTTGAGGTCGGGTGATTGTGGAGGCCAGGTCATCTGATGCAGCACTTTATCACTCTCCTTCTTGGTCAAATAGCCCTTACACAGCCTGGAGGTGTGTTGGATCATTGTCCTGTTGAAAAACAAAATATAGTCCCCCTAAGCGCAAACCAGATGGGATGGCATATCGCTGCACAATGCTGTGGTAGCCACCAACCGTGTCACCAGCAAAGCACCCCCACACCATGTCACCAGCAAAGCAACCCCACACCATCACACCCAGGGGCGCCCCCTAAACAATTATTTGAATATTAGGTGAAACATTTTCAATATTAAATCATCAACCTATCATCATTAATATAATATATTATTTACAATGTCATAATAAAACTAACATTTTTTTTTTCTTTTCTTGTTTTTGGCAAAAAGTAAACATCCAGAGCCTCTGTTTTGCCCCCCCCCCCCCCCCCCCTTCTCTATTTGCATGAAATGGTTTGGTCCTGCCCCCAAACCAGGCGCGAACAGTACTTGCTAGCAGTGAATTGTGAGTGAGGAGTGCCGGCGGAGCATTATGTCTCAGCTTCCTAAAGAAAAATCTGGCTTCCAAAAACGAAAAGAAAGACAGGAGAGAGATAAGAAAGGGCGACAGTATGTCACCCACTTTTTCGCAAAGGAAGGTGGGTGTAGTCTGTGAGTGCTGGAAATGAACCTGTTTGCTTAGCCCACAGTGAAATAAGCTACTTTTGCTCTCCTAACATTAGTTACTTAATATCTTCACAGAAATGTATGAGTGTTTGCATTTCACTCCTCTTTTAACCGACATTTAATCAATGCAGGCAAACCTTTAGCAAGCTATTCATACTAAATCAGCTGTCCCTGCCCCTGCCTGGTGCCAGGCCCAACAGATGCAGCTTCAGGCTCAGCAGCCCTGTCTCCCCATAGCCCTGAACCAGCCCTACTCCCAACTGAAGAAGGAGCTGAGCAGCATTGTGTTGAATGACATGTCAGTTGGCATAATTGCAGGTACTGCAATGCATTGAGGACAGCAATGTGATTCTCCAGTCAGGAAAAATCTCACTTGCCACAGAGGCAGCCAATATCAATAGCCTTAAAGAAACAGATGCCGGCTCTTAGAGATGGATGGGAGTCTCTCCTGTCTGAGGCAGCACTGATTGCTACGCAGATGGATGTTACACCTCAATTTAGCAAAGAACACAGCCGCCAGAGGAAAAGGAAGAGATTCCATGATGAGACCTCTCAAGAGGAGACAGCTCAGGACAGTGCAGCAGCGGTTGGAGCTGTGTTTTACTGCTATGTACAACATCATACGTGACTTGGACACTAGGTTCCACACCACTGCAGAAATTGTAGAATAATTTTCTGCTGTTCTGAAAGTTGGGCAGATTGGTGAGGATAAAGTCCCTTCTGGGTTCCAACCACTGATCCTGAGGTATTCCAGAGATCTGACTGTAGCCCTTCTGCGTGCCAACCACTGATCCTGAGGTATTCCAGAGATCTGACTGTAGCCCTCCTGGGTGCCAACCACTGATCCTGAGGTATTCCAGAGATCTGACTGTAGCCCTTCTGGGTGCCAACCACTGATCCTGAGGTATTCCAGAGATCTGACTGTAGCCCTTCTGGGTGCCAACCACTGATCCTGAGGTATTCCAGAGATCTGACTGTAGCCCTTCTGGGTGCCAACCACTGATCCTGAGGTATTCCAGAGATCTGACTGTAGCCCTTCTGGGTGCCAACCACTGATCCTGAGGTATTCCAGAGATCTGACTGTAGCCCTTCTGGCTGCCAACCACTGATCCTGAGGTATTCCAGAGATCTGACTGTAGCCCTTCTGGCTGCCAACCACTGATCCTGAGGTATTCCAGAGATCTGACTGTAGCCCTTCTGGGTGCCAACCACTGATCCTGAGGTATTCCAGAGATCTGACTGTAGCCCTTCTGGGTGCCAACCACTGATCCTGAGGTATTCCAGAGATCTGACTGTAGCTCCCTCCAGTAACCACGGGCACAACCGTTCCTTGATTTTAACTGGCGGCTTTATCCTGTAGTTTTAGTCAGAATGATCACCTTCCGTGAGAACTATAAAGTAAATGAAAAGACAGTTAAACACACTCTTACAACCTTCTTATCTTACGAGTGACTTATTAGTTTGGTATAACTCTGAAGTGCTTACATACATAAACAGTTTAGCCGGCGCTATAACAGTATCAGATTAAACACATGAATAAAGGAAAAATACCTCATTGTCACACCCTGGCCTTAGTATTCTTTGTTTTCATTATTATTTTTAGGTAGGTCAGGGTGTGACATGGGGAATGTTTGTGTTTTGTTGTTTTGGGTGGTTATATGGTAAAGGGGGTGTTGGGTGTAGTGTATGAGTTTGTGTTGAGTGAATGTTTCTAGGTATCTCTATGGTTGAGTGAATGTGTCTAGGTATGTCTATGGTTGAGTGAATGTGTCTAGGTATGTCTATGGTTGCCTGAGTGGTTTTCAATCAGAGACAGATGTCTTTCATTTGTCTCTGATTGGGAGCCATATTTAAGGCAGCCATGGGCATCATGCATTTGTGGGTAATTGTCTATGTGTAGTGTTTGTGTCAGCACTATATGTCTGTTTAGCTTCACGGTCGTCAGTTTTGTTATTTTGTTTAGTTCGTTTATAGCTGTTCGTTTCTTGTTTGTTTCTCTCTTCTTTTAATAAAAGATGTATTTTGCACACGCTGCGCCTTGGTCCAATATCTCTCACAGCAAGACGATCGTGACACTCATTGGCTGCTTATTACAGAAGGGAGGAAATCAAAAACTTAAAAAATAAAAATTCCTGGCATGAATTCACGCTTCATCCTTAATTATTATAACGTTACTATCCTAACATACACACTTCAACCTTTACGAACTACACCCGAAGACTCCAAAAGTGTGTTGCTACAATAAGAATCCCCGTTACAACAGTTATTAGCCACGTAGTTCCGCTTGTCTTATCATTTCCCCGCATAGCGAACACGTAAACAATTCAAACAAAAAACAACGACATGGACTTTACAAGTTAATTGTCAGTTACACTTAAACCTGTTGTTTCAAAATGAAGTAAGACACCTGAACACTGTATATGCTGCCACTTTCCCCCCTAACTTGTCCCCTCTTGGTCTCCTGAAGGCAATTTGTAAGATGCAGCTGCAAAGCATTTTTGGAGAAGTGTGCATTGCTTTACATATATTTGGCACACTGCCTATGACTGTTGCAGGTGGCGAGAGAGCTTTCAGTAAGCTAAAACTGATTTAAAAAACTATTTTTGAGGTCCTCTATGTCCTAGGACAGGCTTTGTAGTCTTGCCATGCTGTCCATTGAAAGTCAGTTAGCTAGAAAGCTGGACGTCAAAGACTTGATCAGTGACTTTGCTAGCAAGAAGGCTCAGCGCTCGGCTCTTCGTAAGTAAGGCTGAGCAAGGGCCAGTGTTAACTGTTAAATGGCTATGGATATTGGATCACTACACACATGATGCCTACAGGCTGAGAACAAGACTGAGAACAGACTGAGAACAAGATATATCTCAAGGTAATGGCTGGATTGCCATAACATTTGTTGTGCACAATCAAGACCCCAAGTGGAAGAAACCTATTGATTTGGTGACCTCTTGACCTTTCCTCTAGAGCCACCATCAGGCCTTTTCATTTCCATTTCCATTTTGTTTTCCATTTCCACTTTTACAGCTGCTTATTGTCTAGTTGGTATGTTTACTTAGTTCAAACATCAGCTGCTTATTGTCTAGTTGGTATGTTTACTTAGTTCAAACATCAGCTGCTTATTGTCTAGTTGGTATGTTTACTTAGTTCAAACATCAGCTGCTTATTGTCTAGTTGGTATGTTTACTTAGTTCAAACATCAGCTGCTTATTGTCTAGTTGGTATGTTTACTTAGTTCAAACATCAGCTGCTTATTGTCTAGTTGGTATGTTTACTTAGTTCAAACATCAGCTGCTTATTGTCTAGTTGGTATGTTTACTTAGTTCAAACATCAGCTGCTTATTGTCTAGTTGGTATGTTTACTTAGTTCAAACATCAGCTGCTGATGTTATTATTTTGTTTCTTATATCATTCTATAGATGATCATGTGAATTTATTTTAATTGAAGAGGTTCATGTATATTGTTTATTTGAGCTGTTCTTGCCATAATATGGACTTGGTATTTTACCAAATAGGACTATCTTCTGTATACCACCCCTACCTTGTCACAATACAACTGATTGTCTCAAACACATTCGGAAGGAAAGAAATTCCACAAATGAACTTTTAAAACAAGGCACACCTATTAATTTAAATGCATTCCAGGTGATTACCTCACAAAGCTGGTTCAGGGAATGCCAAGAGCGTGCAAAGAGGTAATCAAGACAAAGGGTGGCTACTTTGAAGAATCTCAAATCTCAAATATTTTTGGATTTGTTTAACATTTTTTGGTTACTATATGATTCTATATATGTTATTCCATAATTGTGATGTCTTCACTATTATTCTACAATGTAGAAATGTAAAATGTAAAAATAAAGAAAAACTTTTGAATGAGTAGGGGTGTCCAAACTTTTGACTGGTACTGTATATTCAGGTCTTTCCAGAGATGTTTGATGGGGTTCAAGTCCGGGCTCTGGCTGAGCCACTCAAGGACTTTCAGAAACGTGTCCCGAAGCCACTCCTGCGTTGTCTTGGCTGTGTGCTTAGGGTCGTTGGCCTGTTGGAAGGTTAATCTTCACCCCAGTCTGAGGTCCTGAGCGCTCTGGAGCAGGTTTGCGTCAAGGATCTCTGTACTTTGCTTCGTTCATCATTGCCTCGATCCTGACTAGTTTCCCAGTCCCTGCCACTGAAAAACATCCCCACAGCATGATACTGCCACCACCATGCTTCACCGTAAGGATGGTGCCAGGTTTCCTCCAGACGTGACGCTTGGCATTCAGGCCAAAGAATTCAATCTTGGTTTCATCAGACCAGAGAATCTTGTTTCTCATGGTCTGAGAGTCTTTAGGTGCCTTTTGAGCAAACTCCAAGAAAGCTGTCATGTTCCTATTACTGAGAAATGGCTTCTGTCGGTCCACTCTACCATAAAGGTCTGGTTGGTGGAGTGCTGCAGAGATGGTTGTCCTTCTGGAAGGTTCTCCCATCTTCACAGAGGAACTCTGGAGTTCTGTCAGTGTGACCATCTGGTTCTTGGTCACCTCCCTGACCGAGGCCCTTCTCCCCCGATTGCTCAGTTTGGTCGGGTGGCCAGCTCTAGGAAGAGTTTTGGTGGTTTGAAACTTATTTCATTTAAGAATGATGGAGGCCACTGTGTTCTTGGGGACCTTCAATGCCCCAGAAATGTTTTGATACCGTTCCCCAGATCTGTGCCAAGACACAATCCTGCCCCGGAGGTCCACGGACAATTCCATCAACCTCATGGCTTGGTTTTTTGCTCAGAAATGTGGGACCTTATATAGACAG